>NC_041061.1:12313763-12620638 GCF_900634775.1 Gouania willdenowi | reverse complement strand
GCTGTGGCCACAATAGTAGCTTACCACCACTGTATGTGGAGTGAAAAAAATAATACACATCACTATAAAGCACTAAATTAATCAATGCATCATTATTATTATTATTATTATTATTATTATTATTATTAAAGGAGCAAAAAAGGCAAGATAAAAGTGATTAAAGTAGGTTAAAATATGGCCAGTTTGGTGTAGTTGCAGGAAAAAGGGTAACAGATAAGCAAAATGGGCTCAAAATTCTTAAAATAAATAAATAAATAAATAAATAATTCTTTGTTTCTTGAAGGCATCTGGCAACCTACTCCCTCTTGCGACCCCAAATGGTGTCCTGACCCTAAGGTTTGTGCTTTAAAGCCAGTGGTCACACAAACATTATCTCATAAAACAAACCAATGTCAGATGAAGTGAATATACGACGTTCCACGACGGATACACAAATATCATGCAGGTGCTGCTTTATATTAAAGAGTTCCATTAGGTGCAGTAATAAAAAAAAAGAACTTCATTATATGAGTACGACTACGACCGCTGCGACTTTTAGTGGTTTGATTCCTACTGTGCCATCAGATTAAGGAAAAAAAAATATATGTACTTGTGCATTAAATTGCATATATTTTTTTATATTGGGTTCATCTATTGCATCAATTGCTCAGTGGGCTTTTAACTGCAGGCCTTCTCTCTCTCAAGCTTTTATTATTTTGTCATGAGACAGGACTCATTGTTTTTCTCGCTTCCGCTCGTTTAGAGGCTGTTCCTCCATGATACAATTATGTGTTGAGCACCTGACAATTACAGAGCAAAAACATGACCAATGAGCACAGCGGGGGGGACGACGACTGCCTGTCGTAACAGTGTGATCAAACAGAGACGAGTGGGAGGCGTTGTAGACCGCATTAATATGCAGAAGATTATTAATGCAAGACCCTGACAGAAGGAGAACATAAACAATCTTTTTTGAGCCAATAAGACGATACGTAAACGATCCGTCCATTTAACTTAAAATGAAGAAATTGAGTTGATGCTTCGTTTAATTTGTGTCGTCGGAGCCGCTGGGTCTGCAGTGTGCGGTGGGAAAAACTAAAGTTTACTGAAAAGAAAAAGGCAGTGACTAAAAGTGTGGGATCATCTAAAGATGGCACTGTTTGGTGCGTTTATTTATTTATTTATTTTTTAGCATCTATAGTAGCGCTCCAAGCTAAACAGGAGTATGTTTTGAAAGCAGCTGACTTATCATGCACTTTTATTCTAAAGTGAGGCAGGGATTTACCTCTGAATATGGTTTCAGAATAAAAATTTTAAAAGCTTAATGAATTATAAAAGTAAAGCGAGTGGTTATCGGACACTCTGAGGCATAGAATCACATGTTCCCGTTGACAATTTTATACATTTTGAAACATAATGTTTTATGTTGTTATATGAAGAAAAATAAAAACAATTGCATACATTTTGATAATCACATAAACATAAATAACAATATAACGTGTAGAATGATGTTCTGTTAAGTTTTTTGCTTAATGTTTAAATTAAGCTTCTTTTTTTTTATTGGATTACTTTTTTGGGTTGGACACGCCCCCAACAGATTATATTCAATTCAATTCAATTGTATTTATATAGCGCAAATTACAACAATAGTCATTTCAAAGCACTATAGATGTATATTAGTGTTAACACATAGCTAAGCATTACTACAGCTAAAACAATGCTAAAATGTATTTATTTATTTTTATTGATGAACTTTTTGGGGAAACCTAAAGTTTTGTGTGACCTCAATTTGGATCTACATGCACTGTTTATTGAAACACTACAGTGGTGTTTATTTAAGTAATGTTGCCTATTTGGCCTTTACTTAAGTAATATATATATATATATATATATATATATATATATATATATATATATATATATATATATATATATATATATATATATATATATATTAAAAGCTCAATAAAAATGGCTCGAGAGGATTTTTTGTGTGACATAAATCTGATAATTATGGAATAATATCATCAGGTATTAAAGCAGCGAAACCTTTTATCTTCAAAAAAGAAACAAAAAAATAGATGAATCAATGACTAAAAGAATCATTTCCTACAGCCTGAATGCAAAGTTAGAAACTTTTTTTTTTTTTTAAACCACCCTTCCATCTGTTTGCTCCCTGCCCTTGGTTAGACGTCTTTACTTCAAATCAAAGACATTTATTTCCTTAGCGGACCGCTCTTTTCCTAGACTCGATGACATCATCTAACATTCATTACCCTGTCTCATTTTTCAACCCGTGCTCGCCTCCCACCGCACTCCAATTGTCTTTGATAAGAACCTGCTGCATTCAATTTTAGCCAATTAGTTGCTATAAATTTCAAGCTGGCAGCCCATTGAGTCAGCTTGATTCTCAAAGACGTGGTCATCCAAAAAACGCCTTTGGTTATTAGATAGGGGAGCGGGTCTCCGCTGGCAAATGGGAAATATATAAAAACATCCCTCCGTGGGAAACTGGTCACATCCAACAAGACAAACCACCATATTTGAAAGACCAATAGTTCTCAGCTGGTCTGACTTCACTCCCATTCATCGTAATGTTCCTGATCTTATTAGGAATAACCTCATAACGTCCAAAAATCTGGATGAAATGTAACCGAGCACTAAAATGTCAGATTTAAATTTCTATTTCACCCTAGACTTCATATGGGAGTGGAAATACAAAAAGTAATCCTGACATGACAATGTATGTAAGCGCTGATTGGCTGAAATCTCCAAAATGGCGACACTCACATAAAAAGAAATGTGTATTTTTAGGTTAAAAAGTAATATTAATGACTCTGAATACTTGTTAGACCGGTGGTTCCCAACTTTTTTGGTATCATGACCCAATTTTGACATCATAAAGACATTTTTTTTTTTAACTTCTAGGTAAAAAAACAAGTATCTTGTTGTATTCTGTTACAAATACGGAGTAGCCAGAATGTTATACAGCATTTTATTTGAACTAGATTTATATTTCAGAAAGTGAAAGTATATAATACAGTTGATTAGGATTGTGTGTTGTGTTTTAGTTTAAAAAAAGAAAAATCATTAAAAAAAAAACTGTAAACAATACATGTTTAATCAGTATTTTTTTTTTTTTTTTTTAGCAATTACTAGAAATTTCAACGGACCCCATTTAAATATCAAGCGACCCCAAGGTTGAAAAACAACGTTAGACATTTCTTGTAGAAATTAGTTTTTATTATTGACATTTTATTTATTTTTACATTTTTATTGAATTATTTCACAAAAATGTCCCCAAATTAAAATCAAGGAAATTGAACTGTATTAACATACTTGAATACTTTTTTTTTGGTAATTTGTTTTTTATTTGGAAAACATATGGGTAGTCACAATCTCACTTGTACGAGTTTCCTCGGCCCTATCCACATTGTCCTTCATTGAATAAAAATAATAGAGAAGAAGAGAAAAAACAAAAAAACGATAATGAGTAACGAATTTTCTTTTTCTTCTTCTGCTTGGAAAATTTGACTACAACAAGCCAAGATTTTGTTTTATAGCCTCATTAATTTTTTAAATCCATATTTTTGTTGCACTGTTTCTAGCTTTAAAAAAGTTTAAAAGTTTAAAAATGACAATGCAGCTGAATTAATTGTGTTTTTTTTGCATGTTTTCCAAAGAGTTTAAAAAAACCAGCATCAACAGAAAATTGGGTTTTTATAATCGAGGCTTTTATAAGCGAAATTTGAACTGTTGTTAACCTTATCGATTAATCATCAATCTTTGCACAACAAACTAACAAAAACAGAAGATCTAGACGCAGTCATGATTCTTTCTAATGAACCAATAGATGACACTATGAATAAGATAAGTAGAAAGTTTTTCCTCCTTTAGATAAAAACACAAGATGAGAACCCACAAGTTGAGAACTTCTGCTATATGCATTAATATGCCTCTACAGACCCAAGCTTTGTCAGAAAATCCAACGTTTTTCAGAAGTGTTTTATTCCCAGTTTCTTCATCTCACCTAATAAAAAACCTGGAATAGGTGTCGGGGGGGATTTTGTTTGAGATTAATAGCTGTCCTCAGAGTTGCTCACTATACACAGGGCTGTATGATGTGTTAGAAAATGTAAGGAGGGGGCTTTGGTCCATTTGTCAAGCAGGGGAGTGAGTTTCATGTGGAGTCCAAACCATAAAGAAAGGGCTAATTCATAAAGGAGCAGGTGGTTAGTGTGAGTACAGGGAGGCAGTGAGGCCTTTTCCCTCCCACCCCCAGATCTGCTCTCCTTTCTCCTTCACTTTCCCTTTTCCTTATTATTTGGTCATCGGGGTATAGTCATCACACATCTACTCCTCATTTGCTTCTTTACTTTGCCCTGAAGCAGTCAATCCTTTTCTCTCTTCTTAAAAAAAGGAAAGCTATGCAACTATTTCCAACCTTTAATGACTTTGCTAAAAAACCGTATCTCTCCCCTGAGATTTTCCAAAGAAATCCTTTGATGCAGAATTATTGCTCATGTTCGGAATGAGTTCCAGATTTTTAGTCTGTGACTTCATTACGGAGCTTGACTCGTAATGTATTTCTTCAAAACGGCTTCTGGATTTTCCCAAAAACCATTGAATTTTTTATTGGACAATAGCTTGATTGGAAGAAGTACGAATTTTGTCAAATTGAGAAGTAGGACATTGTAGTAAGGAGGAAATGGTGGGATTTGAAAGCTTTGAAAAGGTCAAACCAACATTCAAACTTCAGTTTTTTTGGTCTTTTGTATCGTTGCCAAAAATATTTTGTGGTGTTATTGCTTGCCCATTACTGTCTATTGTATTGTGAACTCATTGTATCGCTCCATCCCTACCTATTATCCATCACCCATAGTTGCATCATCACTCTATGCAACTATTTCCAACCTTTAATGACTTTGCTAGAAAAATCTTATCTCTCCCCTGAGATTTTCCAAAGAAATCCTTCGTTGCAGAATTATTGCTCATGTTTGGAATGAGTTCCAGATTTTTCTCATGAGTGTTTGAGTCCATGAATTTGTGACTTCATTACGGAGCTTGACTCATGTTGTATTTCATCAAAACGGCTTCTGGATTTGCCCAAAACCTTTATTGAACGATAGTTAAAGTTCTCATTTTATCTAGTTGAGAAGTAGAACGTTATAGTAAGAAGTAAATAGTGTAAAAAGGTCATACCCAGAGTAAGTAAGTATGTCCAGAGTTATATCCAAATAAGATAATGGTTATTTTTCCAACTACTGTACTTTCCAAAAATATTTTGTTATATTGTTATCGCAAGGCCATTATTGTCTATCGTATGGTAAACTCAGTGTATCACCCATTGTTGTGTTGTGCTGGTACATAAAGGACAGTGGTATGAATATTTTAAATGTTTTTTTTTCCTCTTTTTTTTGTGGTTTTATGTACGATCAAACGAAGAGCTACTGCTGTGTTTAGTGCAACATTTATCTGTGCCATGACTTCAAACACATGCCACCTTTAACAACGTCTCAACAAAGCCATAATGGATTGTGCACATGTTTGATTGAAATGCTTCCAGTGGTCACCGTGGTGGCTGAGAAGTCTTTGCTTGATATTCCTTTTTTTGTTAACACAACTTTTACCTTGACTTTGGTGAGTCATTAGCAGTGGCGCTTGCACGTTGACGTTTGAAGCTTTATTCTTTCTTGGCGACCCAGTAAGAATTGGTCAACGGAATGGTACAAGTCCAGTACTGGTACTTGGTTAGTAATCACTTACTAATCACTTCTTTGCAGCGTAGCAACGAAATGCAGCATCATCATGTTTACTGTGAACTCTGGGCTCCACTATCTGACCTGTGCCCACAGATCTGAGAGACCTGCTAAAGCGAAAAGGACACATTTCGGATGCACAGTTGGAAGCAGCGATCTCGTCATGCCAAACTGCCGTTAGCATAGCCGTTAGCGTCGGATGAGAGTACACTTCCGGGTCACGTACTTTGGCAAATCGATAATGGGGAAAATGGGTAAAGGTGTTCGTCTTTCATTTTCTGTACGGAAGCAAAAGAAATTGAATTTGAAAAACAAAACATTTTCTGATTTTTTTTAATTTTGGTTTTAGAAACAAAGATCAAATAATGAGTGTTTTTTTTCTTCGTTTTTTTATGTTTTTGTCACATAATGAAAAACGAATGATACACAGATTTAGCAGGTCTCTCAGATCTGTGGACACAAGTCAGATAGTGGAGCCCAGAGCTCACAGTAAACATGATGAGGCTGCGTTTAGTTGCTACGCTGCAAAGAAGTGGAACAAACAACAACAAGCAGCAGAGCTGAAGTCAGCATCCAATGTGAGCATTTTTAAATCAAAGTTAAAGTCACTTTTTTCTCTACTGCTTATGATTGAGAGAGAGATTTTTGGTCATGTTGTTGTTGATGATGATTTTAATTTATTTTACTGATGATTTTAAATGTTTTGTTGCACTTTTTGATCATGTAAAGCACATTGAGTTGCCTTGTGTATGAAATGCTCTATACAAATACAGTTGCCTTGCCTTGACCATTTTCTAGTTTTATGAATCCAGGGTAAAATGGAAGTTGTTGGAGAAATAATTTGTTGATTTATGTGCACTGAAATGAACAAGGTTTGTTACCACGGCCAAGGAGGTAATAACAGCATTTAATAATGTGTCTGTTAGCAAAGTTATGTCAAAAGTACTCAACAGATTTTAAAAAGGTATTAACCAAAGATGGACCTTAGGCCATGGAAGATTCCATTGAATTTTGGAGGGGATCTTGCTCAAAATACAGATTTTTTTTTTATCAGTTTATAAAAACAAAAAGATTCTTGTGTCATCATTGATGAAAATGTAAAAAAAAAATCACATTTAATGGTGTAATTGACTGATTTTTAATGAAATTTGACTCATTGGATCGGTATCTCAATTACCCCACCAAGTTTCATGCGTATTGGATCTGGATTTCATTGCAATTTCTTTTCAGAATGGGGTGGTTTTACATTTGGACCTACTGTATCATTATTAATGGGGATAGACATTTCTTCAAAGCCTTTAAAGTGTGAATAATCATGGCACCATGATCAGGCTCACTGATCCAGATAACTGCTCATATCTGGCAAAGAGAAGATTTGGCGCTTGACGGAGGCTTCCGCTCTGAAGTACATTTCAAAGAGTGCAAAGAGGAATAATTTTGCCTTTGACTTTAAGGTAAACTTGACCAATTATGGTGATATTTATAGCTTCGCTTTATTGAGATTCCAACATTCAACATCTCAATTCAGTTCAATATCAACTTGTTTTCTAAACAATAGAGCAAGGCACAGCAGGGCAGGCTATAAACAAACATAATACAAAAAACACAAATGAAAAACTAAAAAATTACATAGACAAGACTAAACATACACACTACCAGATTGGCTTAATGTTATCCATGTTGCTAATATTTCTCATAGTCACTACCATGTTGTCAATGAGAAAAATCAGATATGACTGCATTTATAATGCTGCAGCATATATTTAGCATTAGCAGGATCACGGCACTATTAATAAACATTTTTTTGTCACACAGGGACCCCAAGTTATCCAAAAGTTTTCCAACTACTTCAAGTTGAAGGATGTTTTTTCCTAAAAAAGCTTATTTTAGACATTACATTTCTCCTCCCCATATTACTGGAAGATATCAAGTGTATTGTATCTTTTTGTGTCAGCTGCATAAACCTCTCCTACTTGTTAATTTGTGCTTTCGTTTTTTTTGATTTCATGTACTTTGTTGAGTCATTTTAATATGTTTTCCACTCTGTATAGTGTCCTTGAGTGTTGTAAAAGCTGCTTTTAAATGCAATGTTTTATTTATAATCATTACTTTAGCAAAAGTATGTTAGCGCCTATAAGCATTAATTTGCATGTTTAGCAGCAGTAATATACTGGTTCTAATTTGGATCCCGTTTTCATTTATTGGACAAACTATTTACGTTGGGGGGGGAAAACAACTGATTATTGTTGGTTTATATAATCTTATAAACAGCTTAAACAAACAGTGTGAGTTATTTGGCAGCGGTGGCAGTGTTGCGTAAAAAAAAAACAATTAGCATAACTAATTGTATCAAACCTTATTAAACACTTTAGTGAAACAAAGATAAATATTAAACGCTGTAAGACATAAATCATGTGACTTATCTTACAATACTAAGGATTAGTGTGTTGGTCAAATAGAAAATCGGCAACTGTTTAAAGACAATGATGTAGTCGTATAAGACAACAATATTTTTCCAACACACACACACACACGCGCACGCACACACACACGTTGACAGAGCTGATTAAAATGTATGAGGCTGGTGATGGGACTGGCAGAGGGATCATGATTAATCACACCTCCTGCTTTTATATTCCACTTCATCCTGCCCTTTGGTGCATTAATGGAAATAACAACTGCTTTTAGCCACATCGGACCCCAACGTGATTGAGTGCTCATTGGCTCTTTGGAGCCACAACAACATTGTCTCTGTTGAAACTTTCCAAGAATAATGTATTGTATTGTATTGTATTGTAATTTGTCAACAAGTGATCACCTGAGGTGAGTGGTTTCTAAACTTTTGACTGCCTGGCCCTCTGTTTATAAGCTATATATTGTTCACTATCTTGATATTACAATGGTAAAGGCGCCATCATAGACGGAGTCTCAAAATGTGTGCCAACCACAATGTGTGTAACATATACATTAATGCAAAAATGATTAGTAACATAACTGATAATGTTGATTCGGGCTGGGTGATTTTGCCTGTCACGGGAAGTTTACGATTGTCCTCATTTGGAAACATGATTTGTGCTCTGGTTGAATGATGTCGTTCAGAGGAAAGCATGATGATTTTATAAAAAAGGATTTATTATAAACTAAACGAGAAGAAGTACAAAAAAAAAGTACAATATAATGTATTCATCGTGTATAAACACGTGACAAATTGTACACATGAACACACATTTGATGATATGATGACTAATATAATAATTGCCTAAAAAAATTCCTCAGACTTTTTAAAGAAAACTTCGAGATTCGATTTTCGATTTTTATGTTATTTTTTTCAATGCACTTAAAAATGACTGCAGACATCAGATATATTGTCAAAAGTGTAACTTTATTGCTGTGATTGTCCTCAAGGAGTTAAAATGTATAGAACAATCCCAAAATAGAAAGTAAATGAGGTTCTGTCATTCTACAATTTCAAACTTTAACCCAAGTTTAAGCAAAAGTGCAACAGCGCCTTCACAGTAGCTTCAATTTTTTGATTAAGAAATCAGATAACTACATATTTTATAACATATAACATTACAATTAAAAAAGTAAACTCTTCCCTCAGCATCTCAGCATAGTACGAATAAAAACTTAAACATGCCTGTGGCACACATGTAGCCTACCTAAAAGGGTAAACACATGTAAACAAAGGGGGGGCTGGCTCACATCACGCTACGGTAACCCACAAGGACGGAACGTGAGAAAGTCAGAAAAACTGTGGTGAAGGAAAAAAAATTAAATTTAAAATGAAAATATATTATTATTAAAAAAAAAAAAAAAATGATTTTTTGCCCAGCCCTAATGTTGACTAGAAAAAATTGTTTAATTTTTTATAATGGGTAAAATGCCCCCCCCATCTATTCAGACACCAGTGTGTCTGAATAGATAGTCAGCTCAGTCTGCTTGCCATGGAAAGCCCTGCATTTAAAAGAACTTTTTAAACTGCTTTATAATCCCACTATCTACCCTTCTCTGTGTCTTTTTCACTCTCCTCTCAATTACTCCGACTCAAAATCCCATTTTACCTCCTTAACACTCCTCTGCTAATGCTTAAATCTCTTATATCTTAGTATTTCTCTCCTTCTTTGTGCCTGTCACATTACCTTTTTTCTTTTTTTTACACAGCGGTGTGAATGGGTTTGAACAAGTCTTACCAGTTGCTGTGGTGAATGGCAAGAAACGGGGGGGAAAAGAAGGATCTACATTCACGACACTTGCTCACAAACCTGGGTGGGTTGGGTGGGTGGGTGGGGGGGATTCAGGAGAGCAAAACAGCGAGAGGTTTCACCCTATTTACTTCCCAATACTCTAATGGCTGCACACGGTTAGCCTCTCCGGATGCACCGCGGATATTACCATGGGCTCATTCACCCTCAGCTGGTTCTCCCATCTGCTTCCCACTCAACATTTGCTGGTGTCATCTCGGTTGTCGGTGATGGAAGTTCAGAAATGACATTTTCACATGACTGTATGAAGGCCAAATGTGTGATTTCATTTTAATCTTACGTAACATCTACAGAATAATTAATTCTTCTTTAAATATCACAGTCTTAAAAAGTCACATTGTCCTTTTTTAATGATTTCTTTAGCTGAAAGTCTTTTAACGCTGTATAAATTTCATGTGGTGACACAATTGTGATCAATGTTTTATAGCACATTTGAATAATTCACGTAGGTTCAGGCCAAGCTGTTTAATATTGACAGAGATTTCATATAGATAAATATGCAGTATCGAGATCCTAATGGGTTTTATATGCACCCAATGTAACAAAAGCATTAGTTGCACCTAAAGCAGCTTTTTAACATACATAGATAGTATTTTCTTTGTATATTTTATTTTTTTATCTTGTTCTTTGATTGTGCGATGACCTTGGGTACCTCAAAAGGTACGTATTATTATTATTATTATTATTATTATTATTATTATTATTAAAACTACACTGTAAAAAAGGATTTGGGGCTAATAGATTTAAACAGTATATCTTAGTTATTAAGTAAACAATTAACACATTTTGGGGCAATTCTACCATTTCTCGTTTTTTGTTTAAGTTAAATGTAAAACTGAAAAAGAAATGCCAGAGTGCAGCTTAACAAGCATGCTTTGCAGTGATTTTTTTTGATACAAAGATTTTGTTATTAATTAAAAAATAAAATGTACTTTTTGTTCAAGTTTCCTACTTTATATGCACCCAATATTACAAATGCATTAGCTGCAACTAAAACAGCTTTTAACATGCATAGGTAGTTTAAAACTACACTGTAATAAAGGGTTTGGGGCTAATAGATGATTTTTTTACTCAATTTATCTTAGTTATCAAGTAAAACCACACATTTTGGGTCAATTCTACACTTACTCATTTTTTGAAGTTAAATCCAAAACTGAATAAAAATGAGTAGAGTTTAACTCAGAGGTTACCAACCTTTTTCGGGTCGTGACCCCATTTTTATATCACAATAATCCTGAGACCTCAGAGACATTTTTTTTTTCTAGAATTAATAATAACTGTATCCTATACTTAAACATTCTCAAATATAAGTCTATTTCAAATAAAATGTAGTATTATATATATATATATATATATTTTTTTTTTTTTAATTCAAATACTTCACATTTCAGGCAACCCCACTTGGGGTCCTGACCCCAAGGTAGAAAAACACTGGTTTAACAGTTGAATCACAACAGTCTGTTTTTTTTTTTGCTATACAAATATTTTGTTATTCATTGCAAAATAAAATTTACTTTGTGTTCACGTTTCCTACTCGCATATATCCTGCACTATTTATGTATCATCACCATGAGTAATAAATAATAAGTATCTGAGCATGTTTTAGTAAAATCAATGTTGGAAAAAAAATCATCAGCCATGACAGACCAGTTTGGAATATTAATATTGAAGCAATGTGAATAAATTTGGGTTTAATGTCACAAAAAATGTCTGGTTCATTTAACCCACTTTTCTCAGTGAGACATAGCTGAGAATGTGAGGAGTTGCAAACTGAAATTTGTGGCTAATATATATGGATTGAGTGCAGATTATTACCTCAATTAAATCCACTTTTTACATTAAGCTTTAATGCTTTATATCTTTCATATATAATATATTTATTCATGTATTTATTTATTTATTTTACAAAATTTTACAACATTGGAACAAAAACTAACTTACCATAAATTGTAGTCCTTACTTGGAATACAATATGAAACATTGATAATTACAAATAATAAACTAAATCATTTAACCAAATAATAACTAACTAATCAGGTTACTTGTTGAAAGTGGGCGTGTAATTATACATGAACCAGACCTGATGTGACCTATTACATTTCCAAGCAGCATTACATTTCTGTTGTCTAACGAGATCAGTGGTTCCAGTCCTTTTCACCCGAGCAGATCAGTATATGCATATGATTTGTCTTTCTCCCTCAGCCTCCCACTCACTCATTTTCAGTGGCGCACATCACATTGCTATTGAGGGTTTGTCTGTGTCTAGAGTGGCCTCTCCTGCTGGCCTCGCACTCGCTTGTGAAAGCTAATTATGCCGGGCTATTTTCTGACCAGGGAGCATGTCAATATTACACAGTGGGAGGGCTCCAAGTCAGTGCGCTCTCGCATTCTTATTCATGAGCTTTAATTCCATCAATGGCCTCCTCGGTCATTGAACCGCGCTTGTTCCACTACGGTGTGAATTTCAGGAAAGGCGCTTTTATCCGTGTACATACTGTATGATTCTTTACCTTAAAGGAGAGCATGCATTGCACAACCCCGCCCCAGCACCCGAACACTGCATAGGAAGCAATGAATGAGCTCTCTGTTGCTGCTAACATCTACATAATAATCTGGCATACATGTTCATTGAGATATGGATCGCAGATTTGTAAGCTAGACACTGTGTGTGTGTGTGTGTGCGTGCGTAGTGGAAGATGTGAGGCTCTAGTTAGACTCTGCATTGGAGTTAAAGGTAATGCAAGGCTTCTGTGTGGTGGTATGGATTTTTACTTTTTGTGTACAATTCAATTCACAAATGTGATGACTATTCAAAGTTTCCAATACATCTTGATATGGTAATTTATATAATAATTTCTGCTGGTCAGTTCTGGATTAACACCTTTACAACCTTACTGAAACCACCCGCGGGGGCTGCTCCTACCTCTGTGACTCTGACGGGTCTAAATGTTGTAGAATAATGAATTAAATCACACATTCTATACCTCTGTAATTCTAATCAACTCAGCTAAAATTGTAGCCAACCCAAAGTAAGAAGAAAAGACCACAGCAATCACATGTTCCAAGAAGGAAAGGTCGACAACTCTGCAAACTTAGATTTTTAGTACTGTGCTTCACAAAATAAATGCAGCGCTCTAGAGACACTACATAAAACTACAGGCCAAGCTGAATCTATTGATATACGGGTCAGGTATGTTACGTACCAAAACAACGTTGCAAAGTTAGAAAATCTGGAGCAGCAAAAGTCAGCAATGATGACAAATTGTCTTGTTTCTTACCAAATGTTGCTCCAATGTGCATAAAACTCCATATTTTGAGAAATCCACATTGTGTCGTCAGGCAGATACTGCCATTACACATATCTGAGCACTTCTAAGTCGACAAATCTGTCTAATGAGCACACGGAGCACTTAAGCATATTTGGCACAGTAGGCAAAGTAGGCTTCCGCCTGAACTTTCTTTTACAAAAACATTTGTATCTTTGGACTATTGTTTATCATTATCACCAAACTTACTGCAGTTGATGCAGTCTATACATTAGTTCAATAATTCCTGCCTTTGTAGCCTTCCCTATTGAGACTTGGCTTTATATTTGATGTACATCTTTGGGGTTTTTTAGGCGGACTACAGATTTCTGTATTCAAAACATAATTTATTGTCACTCAGTAGCATATATTTCCAAAATTTTAGATAAACTGTAATCACTGAAGCTCCTAATTCAATTTGGAGAAAAAAAAATAGTCATGTGGGTTGTATAGAAGCTTTGCAAAACAGTTTTTTATGTGATTTTTGGAGAATAGAGGCTAGGGCTTAACAGGTTTTAAACAGGCTAGATACACAGCACACTGATAGCATACACCAAGGTCTCTGCACAGAGACTGTCACATGTTTTGACAAATGCCATCAGCAACACACATAAACAGTGAAAGCACCAAACAGCAGCAGATACACAGCAACGCAGTCTCCCAGATGGATAACCTCCAAATCTCAGGCCTGGTCTGTCCGTCGCAACTATTGACAAATAAACCCTGTGTCCGCATCTGACCAAACAACCCTAAAGCTCGACTCTGTCCCTGCTCAACCACCACAACACATCGGAATGCATCAAAAGGATAAAAATCATGTTTTTTTTTTCCTTGTTAACCAAAAGTCCATTAAATTGTACTGATTTACTTTTACAGCTTCGCAAAATCTTTGAGAATTATGAAATACAATTACTAATAACCTCCAAACTAAAATGGTTTACACTACATAGGCAAAATGGAATACCAGGCATCCAGCAGCAGTTTTATTAAAGTGATAAATTATCACAGTTTATCTCTAACTGCCCTCTGCTACTACTCCGTTCATTTGCTCTGCCTTATTTATTTCCTCAATGCTGGTGGCGCCTTTCCTTTCCTTTCCTTTCCTTTCCTTCCCCAGTCTATTCTAGCAGTTCTTTGTTCATACATGATTATCATTGAGCCAAAGCAAACGCAGCCCATTGGAGGTTAAAGCCACATCATTAGAAACCATGGCAACAGAGCAAGGTTTGAACTTGTGATGTCTCAAGACAAGAGTTAGCTTCCCTTGCCCACTAATCCTGCTTATACCATTCTGGCAATGTCACAATGGATGTTTAGAACGACGGAACTAGTTGATGAAAACATTGTTCGTGTTCACTGCAACGATTCGACAAAACAAGAGAATAAACTGCTCCTTTTTTTCTTTATTCTCTCCAAAGTGTTTTGTAATGAATTTTGCTTCGAACAGACACAAAATGCATATGGGATTTGGAGAACAAGCCGAGCAGAAACAAATAGACAGGATGACACGCTGTGGACTTTGTTTTCCACCGGAATGAGACTCCCCTCCTCCTCGGGCTGTATCTCAGGAGACTTGTTGGTATGGAAGAGAAGTTAAAAGACAGCTAAATGTCTTGGTCTCCCCTGACAAATTCAGTGGGACAGTGATGCTGCGTGGACTGAAATACAAGAAAAGCTTTGTCATGTCTGCCAGGATAGAAAAGGCCATATCAGTCTTTGTACTTTTTTTTGTTATCTCCTCCCTCTCCTTTGCTCGAACTCCAGGTCTCTTTAACGACAGCACAGTGTGCATCTGAAGGTGTCCCACTGAGGGTTGAGGAATGAAACTTATAGAAGAAAAAGGTTATCAAGAGAAAATACTTCTCAACAGTGGATGCTACACTTTGATATTGCGTTGATCTGTGCTTCACCAGGTCACTGGTAAACAGAGGTGGAAAAAGGACTAGTCTTCAGTACATAGAATGACTGAGAGTAAAATACACAAAATGACTCCCAAAACATGCAAAATGACTCAGAAAAAACACGAAATGACAAAAAATACACAAAAACATGACAAAGAACCATTTGTTCTGTCTTGTGTTAATGCTAAGATTGGTCGTTGTTTTTAATACTAGTTTGAATGTTGATAATAGTGGCCCATCACTGCTGGAAGGCAATATGTTACAACTCATTTACCTAATAAAAAATTCCAACACTCTCTCCACCACTTAATTGCAGTGATCATCTCGTTTCTGTAGTGGAATTAACATACATAATTATTCTGCCTACTCTTTATCAAGACAAAGCTGGAAATTATCTAACATCTGTAATTATTCCTTGTGAAAAACAGAAAAAACACTTGAATTTACATTGCGTAAAACATGTCATGTTTATTAATGACAATTGTTTTTAAACGAAACACAGACGGTACTTGCAGCCTATCCTACTTAAAGCAGTTAACTCCTACTTACCTACTTAGATTTTGTATTTGAGTGGTAGAAACAGCATATTTACAAGATTCAAGCATTGCGTCATAGATATATGATGAGGGGGGAAAAAAAATCACTGAATTCAGAGTCTTCAAACACATCATCTTAATTTCTATTGGATCACTTAATGGCTTGTCCAGTCTTCAACTCAACAAAAGTAGTGTTGATTTGAATCCTTCCAAAAAAGAAATGTAGTTCTGATTAGATTTCATCCCATGTGAACATTTTAGTTTAGTTTTTATTCATTACTAAAAAACATCAGTTCATTTAATCTGTGGAATATGGCCAATGTCCAATACTTATAACATCTTGCATCACTAGCCTTGACAGAAGGAGTACATAACTTGTACTGGTATGTTTCTACCAATTTAAGACATTTCCAAAACAATTACAATTTTGAAAGCGCTGATCTTTGTTAGCTACTTTTTAAATATTTAGTTTAGGACTATCAGATAAGATATACTTTAATGATCCCAGGGGAAATTACCTAAATTGATAAGTAAAAACACTAATTATTGGTTCCGACTTTGCCAATGCTCCCTTTTGGCTGTTTCTTGTATCCAGCCCGTGAGCGAATGAACAAGAAAAAGTGTTGGACAGATCATCCATCATCATATATCCCAAAATGAGTATTTTGCTACTTTTTATTCTGTTTTCTTTTGAAAGATAATAGCATGAAAAACCTGTTCTATGTTACAGTATTGAGCGCACAGATAGGCAACACGATAATCAATCATTAAACTAATCCCAACAGTCTTTGTGTAACTCTAGCATCTCGCACTGACTGAGCTCCTGTACGCCCTTGTGGGTCAGTACATTACTTTCCACTCAGACATGAGTTGTACATGGCGATGACGGCGCCTTGAGCATATTGACTCTGAAGACAGGAGAGTTCAGACAAGCACAAGCTCTTAATCCCAACAATGCATCCTTCAAGCAAAAATCTTAAAGCCCATGGTGATTTCCCGCATGCCAATGCAGCCCTGGATTTGTGCCGAGATATTGACGCCTTGGTCTCCATCTCTAACACCCTCCCCCACTTGTATCGAACACTAAGGTTACTCATAACCCTTTGCTCGTCTTTCATTATTGAGATGTGAATGAGGAAGGTCAGGGGGTGGCTTTCATTGATCGGTCAACATGGGAATATTTGATTGTCACTGAGGCGGCCCTGCCAACCAAAGGTAGCCATTTTGAATAAGGACAAAGGTTGAAGCGGTTGATCTTTACAATCTTTGCTGCACAGTAAACACATGATTAAAAAAAAAACAACAACACCTGCAAGGTCACACTCTGATTCCTTTACACTGATGTTTTGCTTGCAGGATTATGAGGCACACTGTTATACGTGGTGACTTATTTATTACGTAACGTTGTGGCATACAAAGAGCGGTTTGTTATTAACGGCTCCAATTTCTGTGGTAGTCGTACAAGGTAATTAGTAGCTCGACACCCTCCCAGAAGCTAAGCACGGTGGGTGACCGTTAGTGAAGCAATGCGGTTTTAGGCTTTGAAAAGGTGGCTTTGAAGAAGGAAAAGCGCTGGAAGCACATATCGGCCCAAGTCGGACATTGGAAGTTACCATGGTGACAAGAAATGAAAAATCTGGGCTTAAAGGCAGGTGTGTGTGTGTACATTCCAAAGTGAGGGAGAGTGCTATTGGCTGGGTGGGGGGGGGCTTTAGTGATACAGTCTGCTTATTGATTTGGGTGTAGATTATAAATACTGTGAATGGAAATCTATTTTCTTTGAATGTTGGCGCAGTTTTCTAAGCTTTGTTCAGATAAATCTCACACTGTCTTTTCCGACGCCTAGAGGATTAGATTTTTTTTTTTTTTTTTTTGCTGTCTCTGTGCAATGAAAGCAGCAGCATAAGCTCCCCCAAAGCGGTCTTTGACTCCAACCAGCATCACGCGTCACTCTTTGTATGCAACAAACGGGACTTGATGCCTTGAAAAGTCAAAACCGTTTGGTATTTGTGCCATTCTGTTTTCCATTCCCCGTCCGCTCCTGTGACGGCCGGCACAGCGGTCGCACCACTGGGTATCTGGCTGAAGGAATCTGACACTTGCAGAGATCCTTTTGAGATCAGCTTGGAGTCTCAGCGGGAGCGGTTCAAAAGGCTAACCCTGGTCAGGCCACAACGGGGCCTTTGCCACTAGAATATTCCAGGAGCTTAAAAGAGCTGAATAGTACATGCATTGGCACGTTTGTGCACTCATTCAGATGCTAGCCCTCAAAGTCGCATCATTTCCCTTTAAGCCTTGAATCCCACACTGTTGCTGTGCGCAGTCACACACCCATCAGAAGTCTTCCTTCTCACCTCCACACATCAAATTATCGTCTTTCTTCAATATGACACATCAATATCCATGTGACGCTCGATGCAAAAAATATGGCTCAATCCCCACTTATACACATTCCCCCTGGAATGAGGCTGAGCCTAAAATTGGTCTACGGGCTGAAAGTCCCAAGGGGGGTTTGCTGGAAGATAAATCAAGCCTCAGTAGGAAGATATGCACCTGCATCATTTTTTGGCAAGAATAGAAAAATTCATCCTGGAAATCGTAAATCATTAGATGGGGAGGCAGTGGTGAATAAGCCTCACCCCACAAATGAATCGATTGGAGAAGGTACCACACGTTTCAATCCTCCTTCCTTCCTTGTCCTCACCGACACCTAACAGAAATGATTTACATACAAGACACATACCCAGGGATTAGATGTCTCTGGTTTTTGACTGTCATATATAGGTTGAGCTCTGCCTATACATTTATTTTAATAGAGGAGTTGTAATAAAGGGGAATATTGGTGTCAGCATAAGGATGTTTATTTATTTTTTGTAGTGTGGGATGTAACATTTGAAGGCGTGTAGGAGTAAACGCACTTCCCCAATCAATTCCCATTCTTCTCACTGAAGTAGAATATACATCATATTGGCATGTTTGTTCTTAGATGTTTTCTTCAATAAATTCAGCTTCATCATAATGTGACTCAAAACAAGGTTCAGTATCTTTGGTAATAAATGCCAAACTCGTACTTTTGTAATTTTGTTTTTCTTCAAGTTTCTCAATTGATGTTCAAATACTTTCCTGTATGACCCGAGGAATTCTTCTTCTTCTTCTTCTTCGTCTTCGTCTTCGTCTTCGTCGATACGATAGACGATAATTGGTTTGCAATAACGATCCAATATTTTTCGAAAGGAAAAAAGACAAAACATTCTGTTAGTGAAATATTTATTCTTTAGTTTGTCTTTAACTCTGGACATACATACATACATACATATTTACTCTGGGTTTGACATTTTAAATTCATTAAGAATAAATAAATTAAAAAAAAATCACGATATCTTGTGACACAATACGTCGTCCTACCTTTATTAGTTTGTGATGCTGTACCACAGGTAGAAGGCTGTTATACTTTAATCCTTTGTGTTCACATAGTTTTCCTTGAATGAGCATACATTTTCTTATGTTAATCTGCTTTCTTTTCACAATCACACATTGTCTATGTTAAATGTCCTGCTGTCTTGGAATTAACAGTAAGGGGTTGGTCTATTGAGAAACATTCACAAATGACAGCAGACAGCGCCTCATGAACTGTCACTTGTCAGGCTTTAATGGTAGAATTCCCCGTGGCTTCATTTAGAATGAGTGCGGTTAGATTTGTATTGACAGTAACGCTGGTGCTGAGACTCCCATTTAGTCGCTGACAGTGCTGTTGCATCATTTTTATCCTATATGTCCGAATGTTTGATGATACCATTTGCTTTCTACTCCGTCTGCAAGCAATTTGACAGTAGCGGTCATTTGTACTGAAGCGTGTCATCTTGATAAGCATTTTATTTAATTCACTCACTTGACGAGACGTAAAAAATTGAGTCCTGGTGATGCATTTTTGTTTTTATCAATGCAATTTTCTCACTTGCTGTTCTGCTAACCTGCCTATGAGCAGGGGAGGGGCCAGGTGGAAGCCCCTCCCACTTGTGAGTGTGCACACCTGATTCTTTTGATGACACAAACCTGTCACTGTGGGTGAACTGTTATAATAGAAGTGCTTGTTTAACAGCTACAGTGGAAAGAGTTTTTTTTTACCTTCAACTGGGACTGAACTTTGATGTGAAAGACTCTTTCTATGTGTGGATGAACAGCTGGTAAGAGCCTCTAAATATAGCCATGGGTTTTATATACATGTCTGTTGTTTGGACAATTCATTTAAAAGCAATCTGTAAACTTAAGTTGAATACATTTCTTTCTTTCTCATGTATTTGCAAAGTTTGGCAAATTGTTTATAGTTTTTATAGGCAATTAAATCAATGTTTATTGAGTTTGCTATTTGTCTAAATTCAAGATTTATCAAGCATATTTCAGGTGCCATGTTAACTGTCTAGTTAAAACTAGATTTAGTTAATGTAAAATACAAATATGTTAAGATGTAATGATTAAAAGTAGTTGTTTAGAAGTGATCTACATTGTTTATAAATGCTGTGGTTTAAAACTGTTTAAAAATACCCGAGTTAAAGTATTAAGTTAACTTACTCTGATTTTGTTAAAAATGTGTGGTTAAAAAGAAAGAATGATAAATATTTGGTTTGTTTCTTTGTGAAGACTGGGCAAATAAATATTACACACACATGTTAAATACCGTTAGAATTACATTGTTAAAATGCAAGTTAAAATACCAATACTTTAATATAGGTAAGATTAATAGTGGAAAACCTTGTTTAGAAAAACAAAAAAAATGGTACTGGTTTAAAACTGTAAAAACAAAATGAAAAATATTTTTTTTTTTTACCTAAGCTAATGTACCTAGCTACAAACAATACTTTGAATAAAAAGAAAGAAGCAATTAAAGGATATTTTAGTGAAGTATATGAAACAACATCCAGTAACGACAAGTTACTTTCAAGTCAAAAACAGCACAAAATTAGGATCGACTTGACATTTGCTAAAATGCAGTGGTTTTTGTGTATGTGTCGGATATTTCCAAGACTAAAAGTCACTATAAAACTTAACTTTGGCCTTGCAAGGTGTAGTTTGACGATTACTCAAGGATATTTAACTTTCTCCTTTTTAAATTGACAGAGGTTTCCTTTCTTCCATAGAGCAGGCGCTGTGGCCCAGCCTTGAAATCAGAGATAAGTTGCACAAGTGAATGCATATTTGAAAAGGATTGAGCGTTTCAGAATGTTCATTGTCTTTGTAAGAATGGAGAAGGGATACAATGAGGCTGCAGCAAAGTGAACCCACCTAGGTCTGATTGTTCCGAAGGGACATGTTTTTATAGTCTAATTAAACAACGCCCTCGCAGTATCAGCGCAGAGAGCTCGTAAGCTCTCCATATTTGAACATATTTTTTTTGTTTTTTTCAAAGGGTTGGAAGTTTATTTTACATACACAAAGAAATGTAGAGTAAGTTATTTGTATAAGAGGCGAATAAAAGCATCAGAAATACGATAGTAATTAAAAAATCTAGATTAATATGTTAAGGTTTTCTTTTATTCAGACAACTTTGATGTGGAAAACAACAATGATTTTGCTGGAGTTACTATGCGGAAGTCAAGAAAACTTCAAAGGAAGCGTCAAAGCGATCAGCAGACGGCTCTGAGGAAGACTGGCAGTTTACAGTCGAAACATGTCAGGAGGTCATAGTCAACCTCCTCAAAAAAAGTTGTGAATAATGATCCGTTTCTGTTCTGGCTTTGACTAAACTAAAATCCAGTTTGAGTGTTAGAAACAGTTCATGATAAACAATTTCTTCCAGCTCCACTTTAAAGGTTTGTTGGGATCTGCAATCCTGGAGCACAAGAACACAATCACTATTTCCTTTATGAGAGTGGTTATCAAACTTTTTCTGTTGTTCCCCCCTTTAAAAAAAAAAAAAAGAACCTGTTCAGCAACCCCCCACCCCACCCCACCCCTATCCTGACAACACTTCAGCAAAATAGGTTAAAAAAAATGTAACCCTTATTGAAAAAATGTTTTAAAAAAAATGTGACTATTCTTCTTGAAGTTTTGTAGTTCTTTGACTGCTAAGAAACAAATATTTTTTCTTATTTTTCATGCTCCATGTTCAGTAAAGCCATGCTTTTCACCAGACAAGAAAGACAGCGATTTGCTCGACACCAATTTTGGTTCTAGTCTGTTTCTGGTATTCTCCATGATCTATCGGAATGAAGTGAAAACACTTCTATGCGTCTTTCTCTGCGACTTCACATCCCACAATGCAACGTGTGAAAATGTCAACTGTTTAGGACGGACATGAAAACAAACTTTCAGGCAGCAATTTCAACCTTTTGAATGTCTTTATGTGAATTTATTTTTTAGCGATAGCAGCTTTATGTGTAAAACTCCACCAAAAACATACCAACAAAGAACGGGCAAGGGGCAAAAGATGAATTTATCGTGTTCCCTGTTTACTATTGTCATCAAACCTCCTCGCTGAGAAGCTACATCCCATGAATGGACCTATTTTTTCAAAATCTTTCAAAGAGTTATTCACTTCTTTCAATAAGTTCCAGTTTGCGTTAGAAGTAAAATAAGTAGAAAGTTCAGTGAACCTAAAGTAGGAGTCATATTAAGCACTTGCCAATTTTAATGGAAGTTCTCGCTGCTTCATTTTCTTGATTTTTATTTTAGTTCTTCATTTCCATTAAGACGTGAAGTAAACATCGACTGCTGATCTGATGGATCTATCTTCTTTGAACACATTAAGGCACTTAGCTGTAGCTTCCTAAAGACATGAGACGTTATTCTTAATGTTTTCCGTGTGATTATTGCTGCAGAGCGGAAAGCAAAGCATGACTCTAAAGACTTTTGGTTCACTGCTGGTTCTGAAGTTTGTGTTCAGTTTTCCTCTTTGCTCTTAAGTAGGGAAACAGTCAAAATTACATAAAGTAGTCTTTTGATTTTTATCAAATTGTTCATATTGTTCCCCACCTCATGCCTGTTTACCATTAGCAAGAGCCCCAAGCAGCCAAACAGTCGTTGAAATATCAGTTGAAGTTCTTGGGTTTTCCACAAAGCACTGGTGATTTAGAACCTACTGAGAGCAGTAGCCAGGCTGTGGTAAATGTATTCCTCCTCAGAAGGAGGGCTCATCATGAGGCAGCATCCCCTGAGGTGATAACCTTTGTCTGAAGTGACCTCCAATCTGGGTTTTGTTAGGAAAAAAAAAAGTAGCAGGACTTTCTTTTCTTTAGTCTGGGAGAGAAAAAGGCTGAAAACACAGGAGACTTTCTCTTTTTTTTTTTTAAGAAACCATTACAGAACACTATAAAGGAATAATTCAGATGATAGAGGGTGGGTGGATTCTCTTTTAAAAGAATAAAAACATCAATAATGTGGGAAAAGTTAGCCACATATAGCAGACAGTCGTAGCTTGAGAAGACTTTAAAAGATAAACTGAGCGGAATTAAGTTATTAAAGTTACCTTCAAGAATAGAGTAAAGGAACAATATTATAAAGTAATAATAAAAAAATACAAATACAAATAGAAAAATACCAGTAATATAAATATAATGTATGCACAATTATACAAATATACAATAATACACAAAACAATACAACGCCAACCGTAGGGGTGGGAACCTCACGATACGATACACGATACAAAGCTCACGATAGCGATTATCTCACGGTATGACGATACTCCGATTATCGATACATTGGTCAGAAATCAATCTATGACATAACGAGAGAAAAAAAAAAGATTAAGTGAAAAAATACAATTTTTATTTTATATCTCTGAAAGACAATGAATTGAAAAAGTGTCCTATGAACAGTGACACTATTTTAGTGCAACATTTCTGTAAATAAGTGTCAACATACCACTGTCAACAAAAAATAGGGTCTTTCTTACCAGTGACACCATTATAGTGCAATATTCCAGTAAACGATGTAATGATTCCTTTAACAAACAGTTTAGTACATTTTAGTAAAAAAGCAGAAAAGGTTTAGGAAAAAAAAAATGAATAAATAAAAAAATTGATATTTAGCACAAGCATATTGATAATCGATCATGTGATAAAATATTGCAATATATCACCATATCGAGATATCGTCACACTCCTACCCGACAACAGTAAGTGTAAGTTTTCTAAAAATGATTGTGTTAAAACAGTGGTGTCAAACTCACTTAAGAAATTGCAGTTATTGTTTTTTTTTTTGTTTTTTTTAATTTATTTGGAAATACCATTAAACAATTAGTGGTTAAAACAGAAATTGCGTTGCTATGAGCAGAGAGAAATTACATTAAGGAGTGTCATTCATCTTTTTTTTTTAAATTTGGACTGACTGAGGTATCTGGAATAATTTATTTCTAACATTATTTATACCTTTGTATTTTATTTTGGTAGTTCTGTTTACATGAGCCTGATGTGGGCAGGGCCAGAAGGTTTTTTAGGTTGCCATGGTGTTGTTCATTGGACGCTGCTTCCTGAATCTGTGTACCCTTCATTCTTTGGTTATTAAGTTTAAAAACCAAATCAAAAAATAGAAAAAATGGATTGTTTTTTTTTTTTTTTTTTTTTTATTTATTTATTGTTAATTTAAAACCAGAAACAGGAAAACGAAAAAACAAAAAAACAAAACAAACATCGTTTTTCTGTTTTCAAATGAAATCTGGTTCTGTTTGTGTGATATTTGGATATTTACGGGAAAACTAGGGCTGTTGTAATCTCACCACACAGAACGACTGACAGACTAACTTTAACTCTTCTGCGTTTGATAAAAAATCTACATGATACAAGATCTACTGAATCTACTGGTGCTAGTCGTTTCTTGTGATCAACTTCCCCGTGTGTTGACAGCTGCTGTTAGCGGTATTTATAACGTGCAAAATAAACGTTTTTACTGCCCTCAAAAAAGCTGTAATTGTTTTTGCAAAAGTGTCGAATGGTTGAAGTTCTAACATCTATTGTTCCTCACACCAGCCTCACAGTCGATAGTCAGTCACCAGTTTATTTGGATACTATTTGGATCATAACACCGCGAAACAAAACATAAACGTGAGCAGCTTTTTACAAACTAAAACATCCACACACTGAATGAAAACATGAGCAGGACTATTGTGTGAGGAGACCTGGTCCAGGACCTGTAGAGGGAAACGAGGTGCAGTGGAATTCAGTTCTCGCTCTAATTTCCCCGTAAATATCAAAATATCACACAAACAGAACAAGTTCATAAATAAAAAAAAATGTGCTGCTTATCTGGTTTTTGGTTTTTCTGTATTTCTGTTTTGGTTTTAAATCAGTAAAACAACCACACTGTTAATTTCTATTTTTGATTTGGTTTTAAAACGGAATAATCAAAGAACGAAGGGTGCAGAGAATCTACTATATTCAATAACTACATAAGACGCTTTTAGCATGTAATTTTCCCTGTATAGTTTGGATATGCTCAAGATCGAACCCCTTTGTTCTCGAGGCAGGAATAAGTTCATGCACAACGCCCTGTGTGATTAGAGGCCTAAATTGGCTAATAACTACATTTGTTTAATTTTTTATGCTTTAATGTTCATGCATTTTTGTTAAATATATGAAGTATAAGGTATTTTATGGTTTTAATCAGAAGTCCTTCATTGATTAGCCAACTTGTATCTCATTTCTAAACTTTCCTGGTAAAGCCTGAAGTTATATTGTTGTATTTCTATCTGATATTTCCACAGTAAATTGCACCTCTAAGCAGCAAGTCGTGGCCAAATGAATGGAGTGGATACCGACACACGTTCTTAATTTTTGTGCGAGCAGGAGAATTACTTGAGCGCCGTTTGGCTCCGTGACCTGTAAACATGCCCCTGCCTCTTTCAAAATAACGTCGAAAATTGTCTTAGTCATCACCTCGGCTCGTCCATCCAAACAAGAAAAGTGTCTGTTTATCCAGCCAAGTTCTCTCCGTCCACTCTCTACTCTTGAACCATTGCCAAGGCTTCACAGATGAATCCATATGTCGCCTCGAGCCGTAAACTGTGTATCCTAAAAAATGCTTGAGGAGTGTGTATTGCTCTCTTATCCAACTGCAGTGTTTCAGTGCGACTCCATCTCCCCCCCTCCCCCGGCCCCCTCCCCCCCCAAGCCTGTTTGTGGATTGGGATGAAGTGCGGCTTATCGTCTTAATACATTATTAGAGAGAGAGTAAAACTGTGATGTAAAATCTTATGAAAGCTACTAATCTGTGGACATGGCTGAGTGGGATTGTGCTGTCACTGACCAAAAAATAAATAAAAATAGAATGGTCTGCAGTGCAGATGCTCTTTTTAAAGATTGGATAAATGTAGGCTGCAGCAGGAGTTCATGAGAGATGATCAACGTTGACCTTTTTTGACTGTCCTTAATGAAACTCTTATTCCATACCTAATAGACCCCGTTAAAGGTCATTCATATAGCTTATGCACATAAACACTCCGTCTTTCTTTTTCCTGAACCCGCTGAGTGCTTTATTCATTCCTGCTTAGTTCCACATAGTTAATCCTGTAAAAACACAGAATATGGCTGATGTGTTGTCACCCGTAGAGCCTCACACACACATCCTGCTGCATGATTTGCGATGCTTTTTTGACGATGCCATCCACTAACGGCGGCGCCGCGCCATGTGCGTCTTTAACCCTATCCACTATTATCATTGGGGTTAATTTCACCCCATTCAATGTTTATCATTCCAAAAATAATAGTTGACTTTTTTTATTTGCTTCATTTCACCATTATTAATACACTGTTTAATGTGAAAGTACCTCTGCCCTCACATTATGATCAGATGGAATTCAGTGTGTAACTTTATCACCTGCTTTGTTATTCACGCGCTAACATACTTACCGTCATTTATGGACGCTTGCGCCTTCATCTGCGATTCAGGAAGTTGCAAACTATGCAACAAGCGCAGATTGATTACGATTATAAAAGATTGTTTTCCCAAAAAAAAAATGTCTCTGACAATTGGGTCTGTAATTTCGACAAAAAAATATGTGCTCATGAACCATTTTCACAGCTTCCTCAATTCTTATGTAAATAAGCAGCATTTCCTGTACATATACTTGGTATTATTCATATTGTTGTTATTATTATTTGTTGTTGTTCTAGATGCTATAGCAAAAAGCTGCCAGAGGGAAGTGAATAAATTGAGTTTATTTTCCTTGAATGAAATTACATGCATGCCTTTTGGAGTTTGTTTGATGGTCCTCAGCGTGTGGTATTGTTCAGATACCGCCGAATAATTGGAAAAAAGATGCATTATTGTATAGCAGAAATTTGTGGCGTGCATGCATACTAACTAGGCTTTGAATTGATACGTATTTGAGGCAGAAGCTGCTGCAATCGAATGCTTCCAGGTTCACCCTAAGTAAAGTGCACAGCGTTCAGTGCCAACGCTGGGCAACGTTTTCTGAGGTTTACATGGGAGTATTAAATCCTGTGTGCGTGTGCGTGTGCGTGTGTGTGTGTGTGCGTGTGTGTGTACGCTATGCTACGCTGGGAGACAGGCACAATGAGAAAAGATAGATGCGGCGGCGTGCAGCTGCGAAAGATAATGAATGAAGTCGACCGTGGGTGGCGGAGACCGTCACTGGAGCGTAATGGGTCCCAACAGAGAAACGGCGATATTGACCCGTCCATCACTTTTTTTCTCATCTTCCTTATATACTCTACTCTACACACTTTCTCTCTCACACATCAAACAGTACCGATCTGCACTTAGAGTCGACGCACATAGGCAGAAATGGAACCCAAAAGCCTTTTGTGCATGTTTTTTTTTGTATTTACCAGCATCAACACCAATGTGCAAGTTCATTTTGCGCGAGACTGTGACTATTTTATCAAATATATGAACTTTAAAAGGTCCTTTTAGTACAGAAATACAGCTAAACCATCTCTGTGATTATTTACCTTACTTCAGGCACCATTCTTTGATATGGCTTCAATGGAAAGTTGCCCAGAACACTTAGTCATGCCAAAAGCAGATTAAAGCAAAGCATTTTTTTCCCTCTACTAAACATTAAAAACCTTGACCACTATTCCCTTCCCTTGTATTGCATGTCCCAAATGGTACTGTATGTTGCGTAAAAGCTATTGTTCCACACATTCATTTATCTATTGTTGTTCTTCAGTAAATAAAATAAAAAAAAGACTAATGTATCCCCGACCAAGTTAGCGTCACGAGAGGCAGCCTGAGAATCAGCCAACGATTACACTGGGTGCTTACATGGTATTCTGGTGTTTTGTGCTGCATCTCGCCTCGTCAGCTGGACGCCCGAGGCCTAATCTTCCTGTTGGTACAAACAAAAGCTGATGGAACAGAAAGAAAAGACGCTATTTGGGAGGAAAGATTGTGGTTAGACATAAATAGTTGTGATTATGAGTAAATCATGCATTTTATGATCAAAAACACATTGATTCATTCATGTATTTATTCATACATTGCTTTTTCTGATCCAAGTTTGATATCAACGATAGAGATTATACTGGTTGATGTATATGGGTTACACAACCACCAGCTTTAGTTTAAGCTACAGTAATATTGCTAATATTACTGCACTATTCTGTAATTGTCATACGTGTAAAGAGTACCGATATATCCTACTCAAGTAGAAATACTGTTACTTGATTGAAAATCTACTCAAGTACAAGACAAGTAAAAAGTAGCTCAATTAAGTTATTATCACCCCCCCCGCCCCCCATGTTTATTTTTGGTAATGAATCTTGCCACGTTTTCCTTGCATACAGTAAACATTTCATGTATAAGCTTAAAAAGGGAATCTTGCACAATTGCAATTATTTTTAGATATAAAGTAACACCAATAAATTCATCTGGAAATAAAAGTATAGCTACATTTATGAACTGTAAAACAGTGCATGCTGTCAGCAGTATTGGAAGAGACCATGGAACAGAAATAAATAAAAAAAAAAAAAATCACAAAAAATAATAATTTACTCAGTAACTGTTGGGAATAGTAATGTAATGAATTGTTTTACTTCTTTTAAATTGTTCTTAAGTACAAGTAAAATGACTGATTTTGATTTATACTAAAAAAAAAAAGTACAAGTACCCATAAAAGCAACTCAATTACAGTAACGTGAGTACTTGTAATCAATGTAATTCCTATGGATCAACGAACAAGACCAAACAATTTCTTCTAACCTGTAAATATCGGTTTGTTGTAAAGTCTTGCTTCCATTTGCTTTGACTAAGAAAAATGGGAAAAGTTGTACAGTATATAATTTAAAAGTTTCCAACACATAATTTGAAATTTCCCACTTTGAAAAACCTCTGGTATCCCGCTATGCGTGGAACCGTTAGCTTTTGAAAGCTATATATCAGTACGTATCCCCCAGAAGCCGCCTTGAACCCCCTGCTGGTTTTTCTTTTTCCCACATTGCGTCTGCGAGCCACATATTCCTGTACAGTTATGAATGCATCACCCCCACTGAATGCCCCCCCCCCTGCTAGTTCAAAGGGCTCCATCAGAGCCAAGTGACTTATCAAATCTCGATTACCCTCCTAATTGGTATTGTGGTGAAGTCGTCGTGGCGTGTGGGGTGCACATATTTTCCTGCTATCGATTGCCCTCCTTCTCCACCATTGATTTGCACTTTATACATTTAATTGTAATTATTTCTCCCCCCTATTTTGTTCCCATGCAACATCTAAATGCCTTGAGGATACTATGGGTTTGTGTGTGTGTGTGCAAAGGTTTAAAAAGCACAGTAGTGATAAAAGGGATTTAGTATATGGGTCAAGATAAATGTTCTGGCTCAGATTAAGTTCACAATCCATGTTAAATAAATATTATGATGTTTAATCCCCTAAAGAGAAAGTTATTATGAACCACGGTATGATTAAAATTCCTGTTTTGGTCACTGCTTAATTCCTCGTGTAGCATCAGTAAATAAAATGAATAAATGAATAATTCACTATGATGACTTTAAAGCATGGGTTCATCAACCTTTCTGAAACTGTGAGCTACGTCATTGGTTGTGTACAGCAGTGTTTCCCAACCAGGGGTATGTGAGCACATTGCAGGGGTTACGTGGAAAAATTAGGAATTTATTTCCCAAGATAATAAAATATATTTTCAGTCATTTCATAAGTCCTTCAATAAAATGGTACGTGTGCGCTATGACTTGTTTTTAAAGATTAAATGCCTGTTTAAAGGGGACATATTCAAAGAAACTCATTTTGTGGTAAATGTCATTAAATTTATATATAACACAGGCAGGTTAATTATTTAATATGATTTGATTTGATATTTTAATTTTTTTCTCAATTCAACTTTATTTTTCTTTAATAAGAATATAATCATAATATATTAGTATTAATAATACAAATGTTTACTATAAAACTTTTATTTTTTAGATAAAATAAAATGACTTGCGATGAATATTCAGTTGTGTTATGTTCTACTTTTGGAGAATCATGAACACGTATGAGTGAGGGGGTACTCATGGTATGACAAAAAGGCTCAAGGGGTACACCAGACAAGAAAGGCTGGAAACCACTGGTGTACAGTAGGGATGTAACGATTAATCACAAGGCAGTTAAAAATCGATTCATAGGTATCACGATTGACATCGATACTTTGAAAATTGAATTGCAGTACTTTTTATAGATTTATCCCTTCTCTTGTCCAGCAGTGTACCCAGCGGGCGGAATCTTCTACTACTTTCTTTCTGGCCGCCTTATACTCTTAAACATGTTTATAAATGATTCCTTACCCCTTTAGCACCGAAATAATGTGTAATATTACATGAATGTCTGTAAAAGTTTTTCTTTTATGTTTTTCTATTAGCTCTGTCTGCTAGCATAGCATCTCTTCCTCACTGCAAGAATATCTGCATGCCAACCGACCACTGGATTACCAGCGCCCTCTGCTGGTACAAACAAATATCTGCCGTAAATCAGTGCAATGACAATTGTTAATCAGAATCAGAATCAGAATCAGAATCATCTTTATTGGCCAAGTGTATGTTGTACACACGAGGAATTTGACTCGGTCAAAGGCACAAAATACATTTTCATTTGCACTTTTAAAAAGAAAAAGAACTATTATGCAGTTTTGCATTGTTTACTATAGAACCAGAATTTAAATTAATAGGCTTTTTCTTCATTTGTATGATTCCTTTTTTTATTTCATTCAAGATTTAATTTTAGTTAAATTGCATTGTTTTGAATAGTTTATCAAGGGATTCTTTTGACATTGAAAAAATAAAAGGAAAATAATACAGTATTTTCTATTTTTTTTCCCAAAAAAAATAAAGGAATATTTTTCAGTCATCATTTGACTACAGTCCCATTTTGTAAAATAAATCGTGAGAGAATCGTATTGTGAACACAGTATCGTGAATCGAATCGGATCGGGTGTTGAGTGAATCGTTACATCCCTAGTGTACAGTATAGAGCAGGGGTCACCAGCGCGGTGCCCGCGGGCACCAGGTCGCCCGTAAGGACCAGATGAGTCGCCCGCTGGCCTGTTCTAAAAATAGCTCAAATAGCAGCACTTACCAGTGAGCTTTTATATATATAGATTTATTTATTTAGCTATTCTTGTTTAAATCACACTTACATGTAACTTAGAAATGACAATACATATATATAAACACTTAAAATGTAAAGTGTTTTTTGTGTTTAATACATACTTGCCAACCCTCCCGATTTTCTCCTGATTTCTGCCCGACATTGTCCGGGCGGACCATCCTTCACTGAGCGTCGTTTCCAGCCGGACAATAATAACGATTACACCGCATAAGAAGAGGAAGAAGACTCTTCTTCCTCTTCTTATGCGGTGTAATTATATTATTGTAATAATAATATTGTTGTAATAATAATAACGATTACACCGCATAAGAAGAGGTGTAATCGTTATTATTGTCCGGCCGGAAACGACGCTCAGTGAAGGATGGTCCGCCCGGACAATGTCAGTGAGGAAATCGGGAGAAAATCAAATCCAACCATGTGTAGGGAAGTGTTTCTGTTATGGTTATAGCCGTTGTTGTATAGGCTATGTTTAATTTTCCTTTTGTTGATTATTTTTATTTCAAGCATACATTGCATAGATTGATGGATAATTTATGCAATGTATACCTTTTTTGTTTAATTTTATGTTATTTATTTTATTTATTCTACTACTACCACCATTTACCATTTGCACGGGTACTGTGGAATTTGTTCTTTACTTTATATGTGTTTTTCAAATAAAAGAACACTGTGAAATTGAATTATTTCATTTTCTCTTTAAAAAGCAAACTACCCCCCCCCCCCCCCCCCCCCCCCCGCTCTTTTGAAAATCTCCCTAATTATTATTTAAGTGTGTATCAAACTGGTAGCCCTTCGCATTAATCAGTACCCAAGAAGTAGCTCTTGGTTTCAAAAAGGTTGGTGACCCCTCGTATAGAGCAAAGGGCTACCAGTTAGAAAAAAAACTCTACTAAGTACATGTATTTATCTTTGTGAAAATCAGATTTTAGATGGAGCTCATTGGTGACTAGAGCTCGTGAGGGCACCTCGCACGGTCCATACTGGCTGTCGGGTGTTGATGACCCCTGCTTTAAAGGTTTTACGCATTAAAAGGATTTGGCTAAAAAAAACAAAAAAAAAACAAAAAAAAAAGAAACCCTGTGTGTTTTCATGTGCTGGCCTATTTATTGAAGCCTTTGTTTTTGCTCTCCAACCCCATGGCCATGCAGTTATATCTCTCCCATCTATCTCTCTTCTAATACTGTGTGACACCTAATCTTAACCCGTGTTCTTACTTGCTGATTACAAACCTCTCAACCTCGGCACAGCTCAGAACACAATCAGCTAGAAGCTGTGAGGGGAAAAAAAAAGGTGTAAAGACGAGAAGGCTGCCTTTTTATAATTGTTTTTCAGTTTCATAGGCTTGACCTCGCGTTTATTTGACTGGCATTTACTGGCAGCAAATTAACTCTTCATTGGTCGGCGCAAGCTGCCGACAGCTGACTAGGTAGTGAGTGAGTGAGTGAGTGATGGAGAGAAAGAGGGGGTGGTGGTGGGGGTCACGAACCCATAAAGCTCACATGGGAGAGAGTCGTCAGACCATATCTCATTACTAGGTAGGCTTTGGAATGAGATGTGCTCCTTTTCTTGCTTGTCCCTCAATGGGTGGATTGATTAGCCGGCAGCTAATCAATGTTCATTAAGGTGTAGAGAATCCTTTAATTGTGGCGTATGAATCATTGTGCCAGACTTCTGCCCTGACCTTGACAAGACTGGAACTGTAAACTGCCACGCTGGAGAACATAAAGCCTTTAGAGCAGAGGTGGGCAACTTCTATCACAGCAGGGGGCCCCAAAAATGTTTGTTTAACCCACGGGCCACGTTATCAATATTCATTTCAGCATTTAGTATAATTACCAATCTGAGTACTAACACAGGAATTGTGTGGGTTTTCTTGGTGGTTTTTTTTTCTGTCATTTTGTGTAATTTTGTTGACATTTTGTGTGTCTTTAAAGTCTGTTTTTGTAATAATTTTTTGTGTTAAAGTGGTTCTTTAGTGTCTATCATTTTGTGTACTTGTGTTGACAGATTGTGCTTTAATTTTGTGTGCTTTTTGTGCATTTCTATTATTTTGTGTATTTTTTCTGTAAAAATGTATTTTGGAGTCAAATTGTGTATTTGTGATTTTTGTATATTTTTGTTGTTGTTCTGCTTGTTAGTGTTGTATACGCTTGTTTGCTGAGTCATTTTTTTATATTTTTTATTTTTGTTGTTGTTTTGTGTTATTTGGCGTAATTTTGTGTATTACTGTTGATGTTTTGTTCATTTTTGTCGTAGTTTTGTGTGTGTGTTTTCTGTGTATTTCTTTTCTTTTACTGTATTTTCCTGCAATGTTGTAATTCTTTGTTTGTTAATATATTCTTGCTTTTGTTTTTTTTTGTATTTCTCTCTCATTTTGTACGTTTACTTTGGGGGCCGCACAAAATTAGACCGAGGGCCGCATGTTTGCCTTACGTCTGCTTTAGAGATAGTTGGAATCTTCTCGACATGTGCCTTTTGAAATAATAGCATGTTTATCAGGCCACTCAGGGTAGGAATTGTTAAAAAACCCAAACAAATCTTTATACTTTATAACCAGGTAAATGTAATTTACTTTAAAATTGCTTTTTTTAAAAGAGATGTGGTGGCAAAAGCTGTGATTTCAACATGCTACAATGCTAGCTTTGCTGCGAGTGCCATTTTAATCTTTTCTGAAAATTGTGACAGTACATGTAAGCTTTTGTCACTCAAACTTTGTCAGTTAAATAATGAACTGTACACATCTATGCTAAATAATGATTCAAAAATCATATTTCAGAAGGCTAGCCACCTTCTGTTATCTTACTGTTAGCCTACTGGCTAAGCTAGCGAGTTTACTTGGCACTAAATAAGTTTTTATTCTGTTTTGTTTGGCCTTTAGTTTTTGTAAAACATATTCTTTCTCAACAATATTTTTTTTGATAATGCAAACAGAAACACACATAATATTGGTTGAAACTAAGCCGTCAATAATTACGCACGGGCACACACACGCACTCACTCACCAGGAGCACAGAAACACATCTCACTTTCATGAGCACATTTTCATTTTAAAATCACAAAAAGCCCTATCAGAAGAATACTTGTAAAACTGTTGGAGAGGTAATTTTGGAAGATAAGTGTTGTTGTCATAAGAGTAGAGAGACTCTCTGTGAGAATAAATTAAGGCTTTGATTGAGGACTTTAAAACCTCCAAAAAGGTACAACACCACTTACCTGTTTCAGAATTCTCTTAATACAACTCATGCTGGACCTGACTGTGTATTTAGTTTTTTTTTTTTTTTGTTTAACCTGCTCCTCCTCTTTACCACTGTTTGTTGATGGAATGCACAAATAATGTGCACGGAAATAGACATTTTCATCAAAATGAAAGGGTTTTTCGCATGATTCCTGGTAAATACTTGAAGTGAATCAGCAAAAATACAAAACAGAAAACCTGTGTCAACATAATAATGCCTATTCATTCTGCATGACTTCTGTTGGTCAGTCTGCTCTCTCCATAAAAGGAGCAAAAACTGTGGAACTTTCTTCCCACGCATCTAAAATTAGAGACTAGTGACAATGTTTTTTAACAATGGACTCAAAATGGCTAAAATCAAAACAACAGTGTTCACATTAATAGTTGTATGTGGTTTCTTGCTTGTCCGTGTTGCGTCTGTCCTATAGCTGTATTTAACTTTGACTTTTGCTTTTCTTTTATTGTTGTAATGTTTTGTACAATTCTGTTTTTTTTCCTCCTTACTTTCTTATTATTTCTGTTACTTCTCCTGTTGTGGACGGGTGTTGTAAATTAGCACGTGCTAACACATTTAAAACAAACTAATGTAATTGTGATGTCCACATCAAACAAAGAAATTCATTAATAAATAAAGGTACATTTACAAGAACATTATAGCCTATTTTTGTAAACTTGTAAACAATGACTTTTGCTTAATCAAATTCTGATGCAACATTTGTACATTTCTTACTGTAGACTTTGTATTTTGTTAAGCGCACTGAGATGGCTTTGTTTAATTTGCGTTATGTAAATAGAGTTTCATTGAATTGAACTTTTATATCAATTAATCCTGAAAACAAGTTCAGGCTGATGTGCTAATCCAAAAAACTAAATATTAAATTTTTTTTTTTTTTTTTGAAATAAAAATGTCAATTATTTAGAAAGCAGGCCCTCATAATACTTTCTCCTAGTACGGTAAATGCTAAAGATTAGCTTCTAGGTCAGATTTTAGGTGAGAAAACGAGCAATTTCAACAATAACTTCCCCAGGTTTGAATATTGATGTATAAAGGATCCATAAAATACGTAAGGGTACACAATGACTACTACAGAGGATACTTGAGACTTGTGAAGTATAACGTTAGTTCAAATAAAATGCAAAAAATAAAAAAAATAAAAACATCGGAGCTCAAACATGATCAAAAACGAATTCTAATAAAAAAAAAAATGTCTATGGGGTCACAATCCTGCACTGAATACTGTTTCTTTCCACTTATTTACAAAATGAGATTATTTAAAATGTGTATTATCACGCCTTCATTCCATCATTATAGTTGTTTTTAAATAGTTTTCTAAGCAAAGTTGTGTAGTCAGACAAAGAGGGTACTTGGATTAAGAAATAAGAGAAAGTGGTACTAGAGCCTAAAAAGTTTGAGAACCATTGGTCTAAAGGCCCGGATTTGGCCCCCTGGCCTTGAGTTTGACACGTGTGTTCTAGGTCAACCCTGTTGTATTATAGTTAGTGGGGTCACTAATGCACCAATGGTTAAACTTGTTCATCCTCTTCATTTTTGCTACACAATAGAATTATTGAGAGATTATTATCCTCAAACCTAAAATCTGATTGATTCACAAGGAGAATATCTCTAATTTTGTGGCTGTTTGTTTTTTTTGTTTAATCCAAATTGCATTATAATAATATTTATCTCTTCTTACAGATGCAACAACAGAACCCAGTGTGCAGTTGTGGCCGGGCCGGATGTATTCCCTGATCCATGTCCGGGAACCTACAAGTATCTGGAAGTCCAGTACGAATGTGTACCTTACAGTACGTACTTCTTTTTTTTTTTTTTTTTTTTTTTTTTACACGATCCCACCCACACCACCCATTGCTCCTACCATTCCCATTTCCTCTAAACAATAATGACTCATCAACATCTCATTCGACATGCTGGTAACGGTCCAATCGCTTAGAAGTATCTCCAATGTGTCATTTGGCCTCGTAGAACAGATTAGGACCCAGCAGTGAGTGTGATGACACGTGATGTGGGAAAAAAAATGACACCCTGCATGAGAACAGGAAGTGTTGTTGACAGTGTTGTGTACACGTGAAAAATGATTCAGTTTTCCAAGTGGATCAAGCTTACCTTTTTTTTCTGCTGGGCTACTGGTCGTCTGTAGTTGGTTCTCTCTTATGCCTGACAGGAGATTGATACTATAGTAATTTCCTGCGTCCTGTATTGATTACACATCAGTGTTCTGACACATCCATTTATTGCTATCATCTGAAAGACCTTGTTTTATATCTAAGTATCAGCCCTAGGCCATGTGTAACATCATTTGCAGAGATATTTGCAACGATTTACAGTAAACACCTTAGAACCAAATCTCACTTAATAACTGGTTCACGTAGCCTTCAAATGATTGAATTACTTTAATAAATGCACCTGGTCCTTTGAAAAGTTTGATATGAGATTGCTTTTCCTTTGTTTATTCTTTCCCCATCATATTTTCATTCACGATTCATGTCTTGTCATGCATTGTAGCAAGAAAAAGGCCACTAAACTCATCAAAAAGACCACGGCTATACTGAAAAATCGCCAAAGGCGCTAAACAGAAATGATGGCAGGTATTAGTATAACAGGAGGATAACAGTGCTCAGAAGCCAGGTGGAAAAACTGGAGCAGGGGTAAGAAAGGATCACGGGGTGATGAGATGGACGGCCAGAGAGGAAATCCAGGTAAGGTCAGAGGAAGTGGCATGGACAGAACAGAGGGAAGTGTGCTATTGTTTCATGGTGACCTTTGAAGAGAAACTGCACTCATAATGAAAAGGCGTTTTAATGCCTATACCTAATGTGGGAATTGTTTGAAAGATAAACCATATTTGGTGATGTACAAAGGCAAGGGGATGACTGGCTGCTCAAAGTGTAAGCCAACATGTTTTGACCAAGCACGATCTTTGTCAGGGCAAACAAACATTTGTGGTTGTTGAACTTGTCACACCTATAAATAAGCATCAGCCACTTAAAACTAGTCCTATAAGCAAGCAAGATGAGAACAAACCTGAAAAATAATAAGAATGAGACACACACAACATATATTAGCAAAAACATGATTGGTCAAAATCATCATTTAAGCCATAAAGCGTCCAACTGATGGATCCAGACAGCTTCCCTTTGATTAAGCTTCTGGATTCTATCCCCTCCGCATTGCGCAGTAAAGAATTGTTGGCATTGTGGTAGTTATTAAAGTGTCTGGCTATATTTGGTGGTGATGTGTTTAGCTGCAAAAATGGCCAAACAAAACCACGTTGTTAGCTTGTTCCAGCTAGCTTCCTCGATCGAACCTGGTGTGACCGTCTGAGTCATGGTTCATCTAGAGATGGGCAACTTTTACAACAAAAATGTGATTGTGTCATCCAAGGACCATAATATCAACATTAATATCAGAATTTAGAATAAAGACCAATTTGAGCATTAATACAGGGAATGTGTGGGTTTTTTTCTTGTCAATATGACAAATTTTTGTTGCCTTTTTGTGTGTTTTTCAAGCCATCATGTGTGTTTATGTTATATTTTTTGTGTTATTGTTGTCATTTTCTGCATTTTTTCTGTCATTTTGTGCAGTTGCGTTGACATTTTGTGTCTTTTTAAAGTAAAGTAACTAAACCCAAACCAACTTTTTTCTGCTGCATACAAATGTTTTTGGGTATGAAGTACATGTCGTGCTGTTGGTTGATCCTGGTCCAACTCTCAACATTTTAGTCAAACTATTTGGCATATTTTGTTGTAAAATGTCAGTGACTGCCCTTGTGTCACAAACAAGCACTGTTAGCCCCGCCCTTTTTAATAAAAACTAGCACCTGTGGGCTCTACAATCTGTGGTGAGTAGGTTGGATTGAGAGAAGAGTGAATAGAGAGGTATATTGAGTAATTAGTAGCTAGTTAGCATAGCATTGGAGATTTTATCATATAGACAGGGCGTATCTTAACTGCTCCAGGAGCCCTGCCCATAATTAAGGCAGGTCAGAAGAAAGTAGGGGTTTAGTTACTCTTTAAAGTCTTTTTGTATATGTTGTTATTTTTGTGCTGAAGTGTTTGTTTAGTTTGTCTTTTGTTGACTTTTTGAGCATTTTGCTGTCATTTTCTGGAGTTTTTGTTCGGCTTCATATAATTTCCAACTGCATGAATTACAATTTTGTTTGGGGGCCGCACAAAATTTGACCAAGTGCCGCATGTGGCCCCCGGGTCTCCAGTTGCCTATGTTTGTTCTAGATTGTGATCAAACGTTAGTGACACGCATACATTGGTTCAAATTAGATGTTAATGTCTTATTATTATTGTCATTCTATAATTTAGTGTTTTTACAACAGCAGATGGATGAAAGTATTTGAAACAGTAGTCGTACATCGGCCGTTGTATACAACATGCCGAGTCACGCTTTCTTAGAATCTTTCGGTCATATGTGGACATTTGATTCGCTGCCAGCTTGCTTCTCACCAACGCTGTGATTGACCTCCGCACTAATGCAGCTTTAACTACACGTGAATTTACCAGAAGGCCATCCCTGCTTCCCACACAGTTGGAACTAGATTTCCATTCCCATCCCATCCTGTTTCCATTCCAGCCACTTTTTTTTTTTTTTTTTTTGTTCTCTCCTGGTGTCACCTTCCTCAAGTCAGACGGAGGCACAGAGCCAGACATGAGGACTCCAAATGAAAAGAAAAAAGGGCCACCTCCCCATGCTAAAACACACGTTTCTTGGCCTGTCACGATCAATGTTGTGTTACTTGTCCCCTCTGACCGTTGGGAAGTATGCAGTACCTTCGAGGGGGGGGCGTTCAGCATTTTTACTGCTTTTTCTTTCTTTTAAGCAATCCATCTGTCAGAATAATTCCTGAAATAATATTATAGCAGCGTTTCTCCGATGATGGAAAACCGTCTGCGATGACTTAATGCCACTGAGTTTCCGGCTTCCCGTTAAGTAACGACTAAGGAGGGCTTGTGACGGCGCCTATAGAATGTGCAAATATCACCATTGCATAAAATATTACGTGTTCAAAGTGTGATATTGCAGTAGCACATGTATGGATTTCTACATGAACTAGGTAGAAGGAAAGGAAACACAATGAATTCATCTGAGACAGCCCAGTAAGTTTCTTTTATGCTTTGCAAATGAAGCAATTGGGTCGTTCCGCCTGCAGCTAGTCAATTAGTGGCACTTCTATGTTTGCTGCATAGATTTTTTGATTATTACTTGAGGAAACTAAACTAGCCCTTAATGGACATTTCAAGCTTAAATGTCAGCTTTACCATTGGCGAAATATTGCTAATTGGCAGGCGAGGTTCCGAAAGCAGACATTCATTTGTGAACAGTTTTTTTACTACAATTCTTTGAGTTTGTGAGACTGACTGAAAGATTTGAGTGTTTATTAGGAAAAGCAGCCACCCATGACTCCAACTTCGGATGTGAAGTCTCGACTCTTTATTCCACTGACAAGCTTTCCGCTCTCACTGTGGATACTCGACTTTTTTTTGTGCTTTTACTTAGATTTTGTCCTTTAAGTGCTCTCACTGGCCCTAAGCTCCATCTTGCTCCACATGCGTCTGTTCCTTCACACCACACTCACCATCCTAGCCCCCCTTTACCTCCACCACCTTCACTGGCCGCTTTTATCTCTATTCTGCTCGGGGATCTTCATATCTTTATAAGCCGGCTAGATGCTACTACTCAGATCTGCCGTTAATAATGCTAAAGGAGTGTGCTAAATCGATAGACCCATGCCGTAGATACAGTATTGATTTTATTAATTTGTGATTTGATCCGTTCCATCAGTTGTAATGGAAAGAAAAAGGTGTTTGAACAATTACCGCTTAGAGCGCCGGTGTTTGCCTGTGCCGGTGCGGCGCCGTTACAGCACCGAGGCCATCTATCATATTTCCATTTGAGCTGTTGTCTGGATAATTGTTTGATATGAGCTGCGAGGAAATAGCATCAGTGTGAGCAATGAGGAAGGGAAAGCAGCACTGATAGAAAGGGGAAACAATAAAAAAAAAGACGTTCATGCATATTGCATTGAAAGGAAAAAGTACCCAATAAAGTAATAGAACGTGCTTGTTTATCACCGTTTAAAGCTTTAAAGAACATCAGGGATCACGTCTCCATTTTTTTTCCCTTTGCAGGATTTTCTCTTTTTTTCTCTCTCTCTCCTGCAGTGCAGTGTGCACACACTACCGTGCACTTTGCGGATTAGTAAAAGCTCCCCTGAAGCAGAAATGATGTGCTGACTCTTTATGATTACTCATAAACATGAATGTGCCCAAGCGGCTAGCTAGCATCCGTCGATGCCCCGCCCTCTCACTTTTACATCTTTTTTGAATTTTTTTTTTTTACCTCATCTGTACATGCCGTCGAAGGTCAACACTATACAGTATGTAATGCAATCTTTGCATGTTTTATTATTATATTAAATAATGTGACCATCACCAGCCCTCCCTAAGGAAGGATAAGAAAAGCTTTATTAAAGGGAGAATATAAAAAAGGGCAGTGTTACACCTAGGGGATGGGGGAAGGGAACAGGGAAGAGGGAGTCGGGGTTGGACAATGGAAAGGGTTGGGAAGACTTGATTATAAGGCAAGGCAAGGCAAGGCAAATTTATTTGTATAGCGCATTTCATACTCAAGGCAACTCAATGTGCTTTACATGATAAAACATTCAATTGTTTAAAATCAATAAGAACATTTAAAATCATCAGTAAAATCAATAAGAACATTTAAAATCATCAGTAAAATCAATTAAAATCATCAGTAAAATCATCATTACATCAACAACATGACAAAAAATCTCTCTCTCAATCATATGCAGTAGAGAAAAAAAGTGCCTTTAACTTTGATTTAAAAATGTTCACATTGGATGCTGACTTCAGCTCCGCTGGCAGTTTGTTCCACTTCTTTGCAGCATAACAACTAAAAGCAGCATCACCATGTTTACTGTGAACTCTGGGCTCCACTATCTGATCTGTGTCCATAGATCTGAGAGACCTGCTGGGTTCATACCTGACTAACATGTCACTGATGTATTCTGGACCAAACCCATTCACAGATTTATACACCAGCAGCAGAACTTTAAAGTCTATTCTGAGGCTGACTGGGAGCCAGTGTAAATACTTTAAAACTGGAGTAATGTGCTCTGACCTCTTTGTTCTGGTTAAGACCCGAGCTGCAGCATTCTGAACCAGCTGTAGCTGTTTGATGCTCTTTTGGGGGATTCCTGTCAGAAGACCATTACAATAGTCCAGTCTGCTGGACTATTGCCTATAAGGCATTTTTGATTTTTTCCTTTATATTGCATATAAGGAACTTTGCCTTATTTGGCATCATTTTATTCAGGAGAACCTCACAAATGTGACTCTGAAGTATTTTCTTTAATAGGGCATACTGTATTAGCACAGTGGATCTAAAACCACCATAAAAAGTCAGATTTGAGTGGGGAAAAGTTGGATTTTCTTTCTATAAAAGTCACAAACATTTTTAACGAATCATTTGTGTTGCTTGTATAGCAAATCTAAACTATATACTGTATTTCAGAGGAATCAAACAATACACTTATTTATAGCTATTTACAGTGAAATGGAAGCAATGTCTCAGGCGATTTTGAACTATTTACAAAAAAGTATGAATCACAAATTCAGGGAAAGACAAATTGTTTGTGCCTCATTGTGTTGATATAAAACAATAAATGTATACACTAGACACTACAATACAATTTAATCTCACATACTACACACTAACTAAACAGTCAGATCACAGTAATAGTCGCTATTCTCTCAAATTTCTCAACTCACTCGCGCTTTTTCCGTCTCTGTTTGTCCGTCTCTTTGTTTACCTGTCGCCTGGCAACAAAATGGCCGCTTTATGTGAAAATTTGCTTTTTTTTCTCAACCAATATGAAAAAGCTATCGGGTTGTGTTTTTTGCTCCACAGCACTTTCGTAGCGTGCACTGAACGTGCAAGAAAATGTCACAGAAAAACACGCGCACATTTTCCCTCATGTTTCCACTTTTATTTGACCTATCAACATAATTTAAAAACTGGTTTGTAGTTTGAAACACGCACTTTGGACACGGGTTGAAACAGCGGGTTGCTATTGACGATCATGTGATCAGGACGCGCCGGCGTGTCCGCCGGCCCCAGAGGGTTAAACAAGCTCTTTTTTTAAATTTTCGATTAGCACAGGTAGCATCATTCAACACATACATTTTCCAACATTTTCTTTTTCCTTTTCCCCTACCCATCCTACCCGTAGAGGCCCAGATATCTCAAGAATTACAGTTTACAAGACACACACACACACACCAAAACAAAAAAGCAATGATAATCAATATAATTCAATAATAGAAGTACAATTATATCACATCAACAAATGTCATCTGCGTTCACATTTTCCAAATTAGTCAAAAAAGGTTGCCAGACTTCATACAATTATTGTATTAATCCCCTTGTAGAGTAAGACATCTTCTCTAATTGAATAGAGTCTGTGACCGCCTACATACGTGGGTGGCAATGCGTCTTTCCACTTTCGTAAAATCACCCGTCTAGCAAGAAGGGTGCAGGAAGCTATCATATTAGCCTTTTTCTCACCTAAATTGGCAGTCCTCACAATCACACCAAATACAGCAATAAATGGTCATGCCTCCACTGTACTATTAGATATTGTACATAAGAGTTTTAAAAATCGATTCTTTGAAATTGTTCAACTTTGAACTCATTCAAAATATGTCTATTAAAGTGGCTGGTTTTTGATGGACTCAGTCGCAAAGAGTCGACTATTTTAAGATATCCACGTCTCATTCAACACAAGGTCCATAAGATAAGATTCAAACTTACATTACCGTGCCCTTATCGCCATTGGTTACCGCACTTTTTTGAGCCATTATCAACCGTCCTTCAACAAACTAATGCAGGCCTTTTTTTGGTGTGGTTGCCGTGGTAAACTAACAGATTTCATTTCTGAAAGTGGATAAAACTATCCCTATGGTGTACATTTTAGGACATCCTCAGGTCTCAGAGTGAGGTATCAGATATCAGGAAAACCTCCGTCAAATGACACGGCCTCAGGCTTCAAAATAAAAGTCGGCCTCCGTAAAACACGAGATGGCAATTTATTTTTAAGGAACCAGAAGTACATATGAAGAAGTAAGTTGAAAAGCAGTTATTTTCCTTTTATTTTTTATCTATTATTATTATTATTATTATTATTATTATTATTATTATTATTATTATTATTATTATTATTATTATTAATATTATTATTTATTTATTTATTTATTTATTTATTTATTTATTTATTTATTTATTTATTTATTATTTTTTTGCTTTTTGCTTTTTGTTGTTCCTTATTGTTTTTTGCACCTTGTACTGTTTTTAAACTGTACTAAAAGTTAGGATACATCAACATTTGATTAATAAATACATAGTTAAATTAAACGTTGATACAGTATATTTTAATTTTTAAAAATAAACAGAAAATAATAGCTTTCAACTTACTCTCGTATCCGAATATTTCCTGGTTTCTTCAAAATACCACGTCATGTTGTGTTTTACGTCCCGAGGCCGTTGAAAGTCTGACGACTTTTATTTTGAAGCCTGAGGCCTTGCCATTTGACGGCGTTTGCTGAGACGTGAGTAATTTTGGTCTGATACTTCACTCTGAGACCTGAGGATGTCCAAAAATGTCCCTACCAATAAAAAAAGATGAGGTGAGATATGAATACGTCCCTTTCAGAGAATTTCTGTCCTTTAAAAATAAAATAAAATGGTGGTACGGGCTGGAGAGAAAATAGATAGACGGAGATGAGACGAGAGGGTGGAAGAACAGAAGAAGAAAACCCGCTGGCAGGCTATTGTTATACATAAGCCACTAGTTCCCCCCACTGTTTGTAGCTAATAAGGACAATGTACAATCCTGTCTAGCACAGTGGGATCCCAGCTCAGTCCTGTCAAATGTGGCTCACACTTTTGAAGGTGTAAACCTAAGCCAAGACATGTAATCATGCAGTCAATTCTGCAATTTAAACCCACGAGTCAAAGAAAGTTAGCATAAAAAAGTTACCTGATTAGTTTTTAATTCATTCCACTAATATTATCACACCCTAACAGGATCAGGGGCCACCCTAATTGAATAATGCTGCAGATTGCTTTGGCAAGTTTTACTCTGCACCTGCTACCGATTCCTATCCCACTGTGTTGGCAGGTAATACCATGAAATTGATGCACTACACATGGCTATCGCTAACAATGTGACTCGGCGCATAATGTGCTGCAATTACAGGGAAAACACCATGCTCTGGTCACACCTAATGCAAACAACACCTGTGTGACAATGGGGGAACTCATGGTAGCAAAGAGAACGGGCATCCATTGCTCATAAAGACTTAATTACTTTTTTTTTTTTTTTGCAAATCTCCTTGGTTTTGCGTCCTTGAGCTTTCCACTACACGTTGAGACGTTTTCGAGTGGGAGTCGAAGCTGTTGACAGAAGATGCATCACAGGACCACGCCCTCCTCCGTCTTTGCTAAATGCCAGTGGGCATTAGTCCCTTGTATCACACACACTTTTGTTTTTTTTTTTCCTACTTCTTCCCTATTCTTCTCCTTTTCCCAGCTGAGCGACCAAATCTGTTTCCTCCCATGTGTGACGCAGACTCTGTAATGTCATCTCATCAGTCAGTGACAGCTGACCACTCCCCGTCCTACGCAGCACGCTTTGATGACTGCGCCTCTGTCACATATGTCCCATAGGCCACATTCACAGCAGTGCCACAGCCCAAGGTTTAGCCTTTCATCAAAGATGTTTAAAAATATTTTGCTTTTACCTGAATTATTTGTCCCATTTCAGTTACTTGACAAAGCTAGACACTAAGTCATTATTAGTCAAGGAACAAACCAATCGGGGTGCAGTTTTTAACGTTCACCTGAAGTTGGTTCTCCTGCCCACCCACAATGCCGTGCTCTCTACGTCATCTTTGACGCTTCCTGTGTGTCGAAACAATCGCTCTAGAATTCAACTGCTTGATCCCCTCTTAACAAATCCTATACCTTATTTACTAATAATAAGCATAACTTAACTAATAACTTCAGTAATAAGTCTTTATTACTGGTTATGATAATTAATAAAGCTGTAGTACTAGTTATATGCACTTGTGTCTTTTTTTTACTAGTAATATGCATTAATAAGTTTTTATTACTAGTAATAAGCATTAATACGTTTTTTTTTTTTTACTAGTAATAAGCATTAATAAGTTTTTATTACTAATAAGCATTAATAAGTTTTTTTACTAGTAATAAGCATTAATAAGTTTTTATTACTAATAATAAGCATTAAGTTTTTTTTTTACTAGTAATATGCATTAATATGTTTTTATTACTATTAATATGCATTAAGTTTTTTATTACTAGTAATAAGCATTAAGTTTTTTATTACTAGTAATAAGCATTAAGTTTTTTACTAGTAATATGCATTAATAAGTTTTTATTACTAGTAATATACGTTAATACGTTTTTATTACTAGTAATATGCATTAATAAGTCTTTATTACTAGTAATATGCATTAATAAGTCTTTATTACTAGTAATATGCATTATTAAAGGCTTTACTATGAGCTGGTAATGCGTTATTACTAGTAACAAGCATTAATAAAGCTTTATTACTATTATTAAGCACTACTTTGTCTTTACTACTCGTTATAAGCATTAGTTAGTCTTTATTAATGTTAATAGCAATAACATGTCTCTAGTAATTGTAAGCATTAATAAGTCTTCATTACTGGTTATGATAATTAATAAAGATTTATTACTAGTTATAATCACTTATTTTTTACTAGTAATAAGCATTAATAAGTCTTTATTACTAGTAATGTGCATTATTAAATGTTTTACTATGAGCTGGTAATGCGTTATTACTATTAACAAGTGTTAATAAAGCTTTATTTCTAATAAGCACTAATGTGTTTCTATTGATATTCATAAGAATTAAGTCTTTACTGCTAGTTATAAGCATTGGTTAGTCTTTATTCATGTTAATAGCAATAATATATTTATATTACTTGTAATAAGCATTAATAAGTATTTATTACTGGTTCTGATAAGGCTGTATGACTATTAATAAGCCCTTGTGTTTTTTTTTTTAACTAGTAATATGCATTAATAAGTCTTTATTATTAGTAATAAGCATTATTAAAGGTTTTAATATGAGCTGTTAAGGCTTTATTACTTAGTAACAAGCTTTAATAAAGCGTTATTACTATTAATAAGCACTAATGTGTCTCTATTGATACTGATAAGTATTAAGTCTTTATTACTAGTAATAGGCATTTGTTAGTCTTTATTAATGTTAATAGCAATAATACATCTTTTGCATTAACAAGCATTTATTACTATAGTAATAACCATTAATTAGTTGTATTACTTGTAATAAACATGAATAAGTCTGCATTACTAGTCATAAGCATGAGTGTTTATTAATTTTAATATCAATAATAAGTATTTATTAGTATAAATAAACATAAAAGGCTTCACTGAGTTAAAAAGGCATTATTACTGGAAACAAGCATTAAGGCTTTAATACTAGTAACAAGCATTATTAGGTCTAGTAACAAGTCTTTATTAATGTTGATAAGCATTAATAACTGTTACTAGCATTAAGATGTTTTTTTTAATTACTAGTAATAACCATTACTAAAAGCTTTACTACGAGTTAATAAGGCTATTACTAGAAACAAGTGTTAAGTCTTTATTAATGTTAATAAGCATTGCGTCTTTGATAATAATCAGTAAGTCTTACAAGTAATTCACATTAATATGTTATTTATTACTTGTAATAAGCATTAATAAGGCTTTATTTTTTACTAATAAGTATTAAGAAGTTTGACCTGCTCTAGAAATCATTTATTTGAACGCATGCAAAGTGTAGAGCATAATATTTCCAATGCAAAACTGCTAAACCATTAAGTTTTGTATTCAGTCTTATTGTTTGCATTAAATCAGCTCCTTTAACCTCTGATAAATGGAGGGAATAACATGGTCTGGTCTTGGTGGGAGAAAAAAAAAAGCAATATTCTGGTCTTGGTTGAGAACTACAGAGAAAATCAGTCATCATCAATGTGGATAAATGACTGTGTCAGCATAGACATGTGTAAAGAGTCCACACTAATAGGCTTTAATCAATCTAGGTACATGTTTTCTACATGCTGCTTTATAGCTTTGTAGACTGCACAGTAAAGTACAACATATATAGATATAACATGAATAAAAAATACAACTTTTGAGAGTCTATGCACTTCCAATAAATAACACTAGTCAGCGCTTTATTCTATTGTTTGCTCCAGCTGTCAAACCACACCTTTAGAAGCAAATTGGTGAGGTGGGACGCCTTGTGTCTAGTATAAAGCACTAATTAGAGTTCAGACTCTTTGGTGGTGGGGGGGTGGGGGCTCATTTTAATGATCATACCACTAATCAGTCCATTTTTCTCCTTCTGCTTCTCTCCGCCCATTCTACAGACTAAACACTCCATATTTCCCTCCTTCTCCTATGCAATTCCGCCTCATCTTCTCCGCTCCCCATAATTTCAAGGTCCTTGAAAATCAAGACATATTTTCGGAGGTGCAATTACGTTATTTCTGCTCCAGTTGCTTCCCTTGCTTCTAAAAAATGTATTTAATTTCGCCTTGCCAGATGCACGTCTTGTCTTCGTCGTCTTCTTTTTTTTTTTTTTTTCGGTCAGTCCCATGTGGTTAGCAGACTGGCTGAGGGCCAAGTCCTTACACCTGTCCCTCAAAAAGATACGCAGACATACAGATGGAGGGAGAATCTTGCACACACGTGGCATCCTGCGTTTGTCAAGGTTATAAGATGGCATAGCGGCCTCCCAGTAGGAAGAAGAAGACGACAGGACAGACACGCCAGGGAGGGCACAAAGCAAGTAGTAAAACAGAGCAGACAAGTGGTTGGAACTAGAAAAGTTGGGAATGTTAATGAATATAACCTGTAACGATGGTCGAGGAGACGATAAGACACACGCAAAGAAAATTAGAGAAAGAGAGTATTCTTAGAAAGACGTATGTTAGCCTCAGCTGTATGTCCTCCTCCCCCATCCTACACCACGTGCTATTCAAAGCCCTGTCATTTGTGTCATTAATTAAAAAAGTTGATGCGATGGCGTTCCAGGGTTTGCATAGTCATCAGCTGAAGCAGAGAAAACGGGTACATTTCACAAAATATGTCTGTGGCTTTTTAATTTTTCCAATGAATCTCTATTAGTGCATAATGATACCATTCTTATACCTCTCGACCATTAGTGTGAAATTGGGAACCATTAATTATTCAAATGGAAATCCATACAACTGCCGCTCACATGACAGGTTTGGCGCTCGCATTAGCTAAAGGTCCCCATTGTTAGCTGCCCGCATTAGTCTTAACCAAAGGCTGGTGCATAATAAGTATGCAGCGCAGGATTGTCAGGTGATATTCAAAGTCATACATTCTGACCATGTATGAAGACTGCAGTTTAATTGTGAAGGGCAAAGCCGAGTCTGACTCAGCAGGGTGCTTTTTGCATGGTTGGATTTTATATCGAAACCTAAAGAAAAACACTGGAGGAAAATAGCTTTTTACATTTGCGTTTGTGATCCTAATGAGCAGCTGCTGCGTCTTCTACATTGATGACTATAAATATATACTGTACATTGTTTCTCCACGCTTTTCATGTGTTGCTTGTTTTAGTTCATTAAATCAGGGATGACAGCTTGACCAATCAAGTACAACACAGAATGTGTCTGTGAGTGGTTTAAGTGTAAAGACAAACGTTAGTGCCAATTATAGCCTGGTAATGAATGCCCTAACCTGGTTGTATGTGTTCCCATTTTGATCAAACGTACAAATATTCTTACCAAGGTAACTGGTTGGCAGGCGTGGGAGCCAAAACGATCCCACTGGGAAACGTGACCATAGCTGGGTGTCATGGCCAATTTACTGAATCGATTCGATTCCAATTGATAAGGTTTTGAAATGCTTATCACAATTCAATTTCGATTGATTGACCTTTCAAATTTGACTTAGATATTAATGAGATGATTCCAAACCGCCATGTGTTGCACAGGCCCAGTAGTCGACGTTGCTAACATTAGACCATCGGGCAAAACTACCGGGGTTAGAGTGAAAAAAAATGAAAATATAATCAAATCAATTTTAGAAAATACCAATGAAATCTATTCAAAATCAGTTAAATTGTTTTTTTTACTCAGTTCTAAATGTGACATTAGCTGTGTTTCCATTACCCTTGGAAATGCGCAGAATCTAAATAGCACAATAAAAAGGAAGGTCATGAAAACACCTGACGTATCTAGTCACGTGACCACTTCTCTCAGAGAAGACATGGTGCTATACGTGTAAACAGAAGAGGAGACTGAGACATTTCTCAGCATCACTCTAAAAAAATATCACTGCCTCATTGACGTGAAACAACAAAGGAATGCAAAGTGTCATAAGGAGGTTTTGAGCGTGCATTTTCCTGCAGCCAAGTCTCACAGGATGAGATTTCATGGGAGTCGCAAGGCTCAATTATACTTTGTTCAAAGCGCAATTATACTTTGTTGAAACTTTATAAATATCGCTTTTATTTTGCGAAAAACTCTAATGCAGCACAGCTATTGTCACAAAAACAGTTGTATTACTTTTCATGTGTGCTGCCACAACTAACGCATTTTTTCCGTGCAGCACCTATAAGAAGTTATTTTGTGTAATTATATATCGGGGCGTGGTGAGCAACAGAGGTACGGTCCACACCCAATTCCGGGGACTCATTGTCAATCGTAGTCGATCTACATAATGGACGCCCATGGGATCAACATATTAGGAACACTTGCTTTAAGCCCAAGCTTTTAAAGATCTCAGTTTTAGTGACCATCATTTATACAGATGGCCCTATTTAGGGTACAGCTTGAATTTTTTGCCTGAACAGTCGAGTTTTGATCGTTATACCACGGGCTTGGGCCGGGTTCGGACAATGTGTGCTAAATAAATGGTCAGGTAATACGTTTCGATTAGCGCGAGAAAGACGTACTAACCATGTTTATAGTTGTATGCAGAACGAGCGACGAGTAAAAAAAGCTGACATTAAAGAAGGGGTGCACAATACGTGGATCGCGTTTTACCGTTCGTCCGCGTTTGACCGGTCGATCGTGGAGGCATTTTGTGTGGATTGCGCACGTGTTCGCAAAATGTCATAAATGAATGAGAGCGGCACAGTCACGTTAACCAGAAGTGAAACCTAGCAATTCAGCTTTTGACCTCAGTGTTAGGGGGTGCTATCGCACCAATCTGTTCATTTACAACCTCTAATAATAAGTAGAAGAAAACCCTCCTTCAGCCATAAAGCGGCTCAGACCCACTCACACCAACTCGACCATTTATATTCATTATCAGCATCTTCATACAACCTACGCGTGTGGAAGCCATTGAAATTCTTCTAAAGAACAAAGTGAAACGCTCTGTGTGATACTGACTGGACCTGGTAAATGTGCTTTTTATTGTGGGTCTTTGATGAAATCAACAGCTGTGATTTTCAATTTTTTTTTCTTCATCGTATTCTAATTAAACTCAGTTTTTGAGTGTTGCTGTTTGAAAATTATTTATGTATTTTAATACAAAGAAGTGGAACAAAAGTCAGCATCCCATGTTAACATTTTGAAATCCAAGTTAAAGGCGTTTCTTTTTCTCAACTGCGTATGACGGAGAGGGAGAATTTAGACGTTTTTACTGCTTAGTTAACGTTTTTGCATTGGATAATTCTACTATGCTAGTGCACTGATGTGTCGAGTTGAAACAGGTTCGGGCTTAAAAAGACATCGACTTCATTCGGGCCAGACGGGTTCGGGTCGTGTTTGTCGTCTTTTTCCAGCCCTATTAAAGCTCTAATTCAGTGTTCCAGAAAAGTCTGTAACTGTGACTGGGACCTCCTTTCGTCATTTGTTTGTGTTGGAGATTTTTTACCCTCTTTGAATCAAAGATAGAACAAAGAAAGGAGAGTAAGAAAAAAAATGAAGAGATGAGGATGAGCCAAGGCCTTTTTAGTGCCGCTGTGACAACCATGACCGAAATCGTATTAAGGTCACAATGGGGGTGGCAGGGTGGAGTAAAGACGCTTTTGAAATTAATCGATTCTTCTCCGCTTTTCCTGTTGCTCCCCTTGTTTCCGTGACAGAAAAAGGGTGCTTTTCACATTCGCACATCATAGGTATATCTCAGTTTTGGCCTGTCTGCTTCATCAGATGTGGAGAGACGTGACAGGAGCAAATTGGCTCCAGCGTTCTGACGGGTGACCTTGTTGCATCTCACACCATCTTCCGGTCAGGCCCAAAAACACGGGCCCCAAAACTCTACTGTAGCCTCTAGAGTGGCGTATTTCCTTGTCAGGGATTTTATCCACATCCTTTAACTTCCTTCTCACACCATCTCCCTCGGTGATTGCTTCGCATACCACTTCTCACATCCCCACCACTAATGCCTTTTGCTATAGATCATTACCCTCCTCTCCCCTTCCCACTGTTAGCAATCGCTCAATCAAAAATATCTGGCCCTCCCTGTGGTCCCTGTTGTGTTACTCATGAGAGGTTAGGAAGCTTCGATCACAGATGTGCAGCTGTTTATTCTGTTTTTGATCTATGGAGTCTATGTATAGTTATTGGCATATTACAGCTGTCAGTCATGGCTATTCACATGCAGCCCTTGGGCAACTGGTTCTATTGCTTGTACTCATTGTGGTGCAGTGATTGGTTTGAATCTTTTTGCTGTTAATGATGCAACACCATACCAGCACACGTATTTATGAGCTGACAAACGCAGAAAAGTGGATATGAAAGGCCCCGCCCTTGGTCTTTCCCTTGCCTGACACAGCTCATTCTTTTTCTCTTTTCATTGGCTCCCTACCTCACATTAATATCGTTCCCCTCTAATAACTTTCTCATCTTTCAAACTTTACCCTACCTGCCCCTGCCCGCTGACCTCTATACCTCATTCTGCTGCGCTCTCCATTTGGAGAAGAGGACTCTTGTAAGCCCCAGTAACAGAGGTTAATCCTCTCTTATTAGAGCCGGGATTACTGAAGGGAAAGCAAAGGGAGCAGGCGCACTGGGTGGACTCTCACCACTACTTCAAGTGGAAGAAACCAACAGAACGTTATGAGTGATAGAACCGGCTTGTCTAGAGTGAGGAGAATAAACACACCTATGACATAATAAACTCAGTAGATTTTCTTTTAAGTTTTTTTTCCTTATGTGTCAAGTCTGCATTTTATTTCTCCATTGTTGTTGTTGTTTTTTTTTCAATCTCTGATTAGCCAATCAGAGAGAGTAGACAACTAACCACTAATCCAGAATAGTGGATTATTCTGCTGCTGGGAATCTTGATATCCATCAGCTTTGGACAGATCCATGGCAAACAAACTCTGAGGCTCTTGGCTGAAATCCAGTTGTGTTGCAAACATTCTGGCTCTTGTTACTATTTCTTGTACAGCTTTCATCATAATGAATTCTCAATCAGTTACTTAACAAATACTGTATTTCTTGTCTGTATAAAAACTATTTGTTTTAATTCCAATAGATATAAAAGTCATTTTATTTATCATTGACCAATGAATGAAACAACAAATCTCCAGATCAGTGTTGAGTTAACTCAAGTCTGTTATACATATTAGAAATTTCCCAAAATAAGGCAAATTTAAAGTAAAGATCCTAAAGTGACTGATATACTTGCATACTTTATTACTTACAGTATATGTGGAAGTGCAAACCAGGGCATATTAATGTTGAATTTGTGCTTTTCCCCAACCTTAAATCTGTGGCCCACTTAATCTCAAACTGGTCTGTGTTTGGCCCCTAAACTAAAAAAATAAGTTTGACACCCCTGGTTTAGTGTGTTCAAAGATGGTTTCCTCATTCTTTTGGTGCTGCTTCTTGTACAAACTTGAGTTAGACAAAATAATGTGTTCCAGCTTTTGATAATGGGTTGGTTAGGATAAGGACTGGGAGGAAATGGTTAGGATGTGGGTTAAAGAAATAACTTCCATTTAAATACATCAGTTTAAAATTATTTCCATACAGCATGAAAAAGAATCTGTTTCTATCAGTACGAAATTGCGATGGCACATCCGGAACATTACATGAATTCATTTAAGTCACATTTTTTACGATCATCTCGAGAGACAACCATGACTCATGCATGAGGGAAACCAGAGCATCTCAATGAAAATATGGTCAACATGTAGACGAGGGCAGCAATGGGCAACTGGCAGACTCATGTCCACTTGCACAAAACGACTCCAAAGACACACAAAATGACAACAAAAATACTGATGACAAGTCATTTCCTTCCTATAATAATGCTCAGATCAGACTTTATTCTAAATGCTGACATGAATGTGGATAATGTGGCCCTCAGAACGGACAATGACATTTTTGTGGCCCCCACTGTATTAGAAGTTGCCCACCTTTGTTTGAGGGCTATTCATTTCTTGCCCTAGACCAAAGGTGGGCATCTTTTCTCACAGCGGGTGCCCGTGATAATGTGTTTGTTTGATCGAAGGGCCACATTCTGTACATTCATGTCTGCATTTAGAAGAATAATCAATCGGATAATTAATACAGGAAAGAATCAAGAGGTTTTTTTCTCTCTCTTCTTCATTTCTGTTGTCCTTTTATGTATTTTTACTGTAAAACGTATGTCTTTTGGAGGCGTATTGTATATTTGTGTTGTCATTTTTTGTGTTTTTCCTTAGTTTTATTGTCATTTTGAGTAATTTTGTGTTATTTAGGGTTTTTATTAGTATTTCTGTTGTTGTTTTGTTCAATGTTGTAGTTTCTGGAGTATTTTCTGTGATTTTCTCGTCTTTTACTGTATTTTTTTCGGGTATGTTGTATTTTATTGGTATATTTTAGTGTATTATTGTTTTTGTTGAGTGTATTTTTCGTCATTTTGTGCTTTTACTTTGGGGTTGCATAAATTAGACTCTAATATGTGGCCCGCAGGCTGCCAGTTGCCCTTATCTGCCCTAGACAGTGTCGATCCTACATGTTTACGACCAATCCGCTCTGAATTTAACATTTTTTTAACAAAGCCAAAGCTAAAACATGCAGGATGGCAGTCTCCGCCCTCTCATTATACCGCTTTAGGAAAGGCTTACAGTACTAGCTGCAGTATGTATGAGGGTTTTATGGTTTTAGTAAAAGTCAGACAATTGTAGATATCCTCATTTTACTGCCATTGCTGCAAAAGAGGAACATGTTGTGTGCTTTAAAACCTGATTAATCTTTCTTTTTTCCAGCAGGCTTCCTGTGCGATGCGGCACTGGTTTAATCTAAAAGCTTCTTTTTAAAAAAAAATTGAATGTCTATTATTATTTTTTTTTTTATACTAATCCCACATTCTTCCTTCACTTTTGTGTGACTGTGAATTAAAGACAGTTATCGCCTTATTAATCTGTTCTTTTTCTCTCTCTCCTCTCTTTTCTCTTTCATGCCTAAAATAGAAGTGGAACAAAAAGGTAACTAAATGCCAACAACTTTTCTCCTCATCTTCACGTCTGTGTTTGCTTGCACTTTGTGTTGTTGTGTTGGTGATGGGTTGCTTTACATGGGTTTTTCCACACATTAAATTGGTCAATGTCCATTTCTTGGCTCATTGGTGTGTTAAACATGTAATTCATAAGGATGATATTGATATTTTTATTTATTTGTTCATGGAAATACAGCCCCAACCAAAAACAGTAAATAATTGACGTGACTTTTCATAATTTCTTGTCAATCAGCAGCATCACCATTGCAGATATAATAAGGTGAAATCATTACCTTCCAACTCCGCTTTTAGTGCTTATATTAACGCAAAAAATAATTCCAGCTGTGGTTTATCAGCTACATTTTATTAAAGCCGAAGGCTGTACGGGGGTTGATCAATAGCTCGTCCATTTCTCATCATAGTTCTAACATGATGATGGTTATAACCTTCAGGGAATAACAAGTCAATAATGTAGATATATTATAGTAGATGTATTCTTACCTTACATGTTTAATGTGCCTAAGGAGGCTTTTTATTTACATTTATTTAACCTGCTTAAAGCATAATTGAAGTTTTTTTCCTACAAATTATGTTGAAACATGTTAAACTTTGTCATATATTGTAAACAACATTTTTGACCTAAACAATTTTTTTAAAACTATATAAAGTTTTGGGTTTTTCTTTTTTTCTGTAAACCAAATGATGCTAGTTGTCATGGAAACCCCAAATAGTAAATTAGTTAATTCATTAAAGTTAAAGATCATGTTTTATTTTTATATACTTTTGTACTTTTTCTATAATGTACTAGGATACAGGAATTTAATTTTCCAGTTAATTAATGCAAGAGCCAATGCAATTTAGCATATTTTATTAAACATCTTTGTTTTTTTTGCACCTTCAGAATTAAAAATATACTGTGATAAGTTGGTTGATTAGTCATACATAGGGCTGGGTGATATATCGAGATAAATTAATATGTTTTTTTAATTGACATGATATTGTTTTTAGCGTTATTGCTTTATTTTAAAGCTTATTCCTCCTTAAAAGAGTAGTTTCTAAGAGTCGTTGGATAATTACACAGTCTTATCAATGCATTGTTTTATTTTCTGCAATGATAAAACATGAGTGGCTATCGCAAACTGACTGCACGTCTCACTGCATAGTGTTAATGTTTGACCACATGTGCAAAACATGGTGAAGGAAAAGGTTAGAAAGAAATAAATAAATAACGGAGGATTGGTTAGAAAGACCAAGTACAATGGCTCAGCTGTTTGAAGGCTGAGTTATGGTGTGTATTTCACCCAAAAACACTGAGTATACTTTAACCCAGACCAACCCAGAATCAAGCTGTGCTACAGAACTCACTCATACGTGCTGCCTCCCTATGAAAGAAAAAAGCCAAAACATGTTGTGAAGCTTAAAAAAAAAAAGTGTCTGTGTGGAATTTATTTTATTTATTCAGAATTTATATTGTATGAAACCATTTTCAGAAAAAAAACATCAATGTAGTTTATACTGCCCAGCCCTAGTCATACAAAATGAGATTATGATTAATAAGAAAAGTACCTTTTACTTTATCTTTCTTTACCTGTTTGTCTGATATGAGGTTGTTTTGCTAATATTATTATTATTATTATTATTATTATTATTATTATTATTATTATTATTATTATTATTATTATTATTATTATTATTATTATTATTTTTTGTGTGTGTCTGTGTGTTTGAAAGGTACATAGTGTGTGATGTTTTTGTGTTTAAAAAAATAACAAAAATGGGTTGTACGTAGCTTGAGAAGAATATGCAAATATACATATGAAACCCAATAAAAAAAAGACTTGGGGAAAAGAAATAAGAGTGGTAAGAATAAGATTAAAGATCTACCTCAATGAATTACTGCATTACATGGAATAAATAGTTGAGGTTTTTATTGTGGAGATCACAAAGTCAAGACAGTTGCAGAAAGTCATTCAAACTGAATAAAGTAAAACAAAGAAATGACTTGATAATGCTTTAGTAAATGTGCTGTGTTACCTACTTTACAGGCTGGAAATATGCCCTTTGTCAAGATGTTGAAATATGAAGCCGGATTAAAGTAAAAGACATAAATTTAATCATTAAACAAGAGTCAAGAATTCTGCTTTGTGCATAAAATGTGCAGGTTTTATAGCATCCGATGATTGATGAAGGTGAGGAGGAGAAGTAAAACACATTATAGACAATGGTGCTGCTGCAGTAATGGTTTATGAAATTCCTCCTGAAAGCCATGATTGCCTTTTGAATCGCCGCCTTAATATCATTCGTTCACTCCTCTATCTCTAACAGACTTTAAGCAGCACATTTTCAACCCACCCTCATAGAGCCCCAGTGTGTTGTCAGTAGAAAGCTTGCCTAGTCTGACCTTATACTGGAGCACAAATGGTGTAGTTCTGCCACAGAAACAGGCCTTTTAGCATTTAGTAGAGCCACCGCTGAGATGCATGTCGAGGCTTCCTGTCACCGGGACGTGTCTCGCCACATTTTCACCTGCAGGTAGACAACATGTTTAATCTTGGGAGATTACAAGAGGGTGGGGGGGGAATCTCTGTTTTTGCTGTCTATTTTATTTATTTATTTTTTTCCCCTTCCTTCCTCCTTCTCCACTCAGAGCTGGGCTCAGAGCTCTCAGCGGATGTGGGGCTAGAACCTGTCAGAGCCCTGTCAGCCTGCTGGCTCATTACAGTGAAGAGAAGCTCCTCACACACATTGTTTTTATTTCTCAATTGCTGCAGCTCACAACCTGTGGAAAAAAGAAACCTTGTATGGACTATAATTATTTCTTTATTCATTAATCCATACATTGTTTACATTTTTTTGAGAAATTGTTGCCTGTTTGTGGGAGAATAACAATTTTAAACTATTTTTTGTAATGGTTTGCTAATTACTAAATGTTATGGGGTGCCGATTGTAAAGTTGATGAACAGCAACTTATTGCAACATTTAGCAACAAACTGTTTATGAAACGCATGTTATTTTTATTTTTTTATGTTACTTTTGACTAGATTTACAGCATTACTGGTGAAATATTATTTTTGTCCTCGTAAAAATAGAATGTCAATGTTAAATCTAAATGTAAATGTCACTTTTAAATATAAATGCTAAATATTAGGTCTAAATGTTAAATGTAAATGTTAATTCTAAATGTAAAATCTAAATCTAAAAGTTACATTTAAATATAAATGTTAAATCTAAATGCTAAATGATAGATCTAAATGTTAAACCTAAATCTAAATGTTAAACCTAAATCTAAATGTTAAATTTAAATGTGAAATGCTAAATGTAAAAGGTGAATTTGCATACAAGTTAAATATTTAGTTTCACATTTAGATTTTACATTTAGAGTCAACAATTAGATTTACAGTTAACATTAAACATTTAGATTTACATGTAATATTTAGATTTAACGTTGACATCATAATTTTTTTACGTTACTTTTGACCAGATTTACAGCAATATTGGTGAGATTTTTTTTTATCGTAAAAATGTGATCAATTTAAATCTAAATGTTAAATGCAAAATCAAAAAGTTGAATTTGCATATTTTACATATAGATTTAACGATTACATTTAACACTTAGATATAGATGGAACATTTTGATTTCACATTTAGCATTGAGATTTTACATTTAGATTTAATTGTAACATTTAGATTTAACATTGACATTGTATTTTTACGAGAAAAAAATCGCAAATTTCATAAATATTGCTGTAAATCTGGTCAAAAAAATAACACAAACATTCACATACGTTTTGTAAACGTGATTTGTTGCTAAATGTTGCAAAAAGTTGCTGTTTTTTTTTTTTAGCATGTGCAACTTTACAATCGGTGCCCTGTGAAATGTACATGTTACTGTTTTCTTGTGTAAATATTGTTTAGATTGTATCATGCATTTCCTGAAGAAAATGCTGGTGAGGATGGATAAGATGACCCTCTAAAAGTTTGTATAATACCTCGGAGTCAGTATATGCAAAGCAAGGCAATTCAACAGTTTAAAAATCAATAGGAACGTTAAAATAAGCAGTAAAAACATATAAAATCAGTTGAGTTATCAATCAATGATCTGTTCTCTGATAAATAAGTACACGGAAAAACATTACTAAGAATGCTATACATTCTTCATATACTGTATAACAGTGGTTAAACAAAGCCTGATATCTGAAGCCACACTATTGACCATGTAATGAACAATAGTAATCATGTACCATTGACTACATCTAGCAATGAAGTTTAAAGTTTTAGAATTGCAATAGACTGGAAATGGAAATGTTTAATCTTTTGTGTCATTGTGTGACTTAAGTTGACACGAGTTTGATTCGAAAACCAGAAATCATATTTTTTTTTTTTTTTTTTTAATTTTTTTTTTTAAATTAAGTCAAAGAACATTGTTTGCTTCTGTTCACTGAAGCCTTTGATGAGCTAAAATTAGCTTTTGCGAATGGTTTTGTAGCTCTTGAGCCGCTCCAGCTGCATTGCCTTGGCCATGCCTTATCAGATTTGAGGAGGAACCAGTTCACATGTAATTAGTTTATTGTGCACAGAGCTGTAAATCAAGCCACAAACTGAAAACGTAGATGAAATAATGGAAAAGCAATCATTGGGATGATGTCATTTTAGTGTTTTTTTTTTTTTTTTTTTTTTTTTCTTCCATTTGGTTTGCCCTTTTTAAAGAGCTGATTTGGTCAACATTTATTTTACAGCTTTTAATTACTGTTTTTGTTTCAGGCTTTGTGGAGAATACAATTTACATTCACAGCCACTGATACAACTTCCTTTTTTTTTTTTTTTTACTGTGTTTTTTTATGTAGGAAGACACTCTGCATATTTGACCTAAAACCTAATTAAATTAAAATGCTAATTTGTGCGTTGATGTGCATGTGGGTGATTTATAGCCACTTGTTTAACTGCATTTCACAGCTTTTTGGTTTTTCTTCTCTCTCTCACTGTCAAAAACAATAACCCAGACTGTATTTGTTTTTTTAAAGAGTAACTAAACCCCAAAACCACTTTTTTTTCCTGATGGAAACAAATGTATTTGGATATGAAGTAGTGTTGTTGAACGATTCTAGTCACTTTCAATTTGACGTATTTTGTTGTAAAAATGTAAGAATGACTGCCCTCTATGGGTTGAAACCTGGCGATTATAGTTGAATCTTGCTATTGGTTGGGAATGGTGGTTTGTGACGATTTGGTCACAAACCAGCCCTGTTGGCCCCGCCCCTTCTATAAAAACTCATACCTGTTGAGTAGTTTGAATTAAGAGAATTGTAAATAGAGAGCAGTGCTGAGTATGTAGTTAGCATATATTGTTCTTTTGGAGATTTTATAGTATAGTCTGGGCATTTTTTAGAACTTTGGGATTTAGTTACTTCTTCATTTTGTCGTACGTTTTTGACAATTTCAGGTAATGGTAAGTATTTAAAGTCAAAGAAGCAATTGCTTGAATCTTTTATTCAGATTTTTCCTCGACGAGATACCACCACAACTGATTGAGCTGCATTTTTAAACATTACATGTGCTGATGAGTTATCCACTACAAGCCAATGTAACTCTGTAATTGTCTTTCCTCATTTTTGGCTCCTCAGTATTCCTGTGCCCAGGGCTTCTGCGCAGGGTCTACCAGAGCGAGCACCTCTTCGAATCCGACCACCAGTCCGGCGCCTGGTGTAAAGACCCTCTCCAAGCTTCTGATAAGATCTACTACATGCCATGGACGCCCTACCGGACCGACACCTTGACCGAATACTCGTCCAAGGAAGACTTTGTCGCAGGAAGGCCGACGACGACCTACAAGCTCCCCCACAGGGTCGATGGAACGGGCTTTGTGGTGTACGACGGGGCCCTGTTTTTTAACAAAGAGCGAACAAGAAATATCGTCAAGTTCGATTTGAGAACTCGCATCAAAAGCGGCGAGGCTATCATAGCTAACGCCAACTACCATGACACATCTCCTTACCGCTGGGGAGGGAAGTCGGACATTGACTTGGCCGTAGATGAAAATGGCCTTTGGGTGATCTACGCCACCGAGCAGAACAATGGGCGCATCGTCATCAGCCAACTCAATCCATACACGCTGCGCGTCGAGGGAACCTGGGACACGGCGTACGACAAACGCTCCGCATCCAACGCCTTCATGATTTGTGGTATCCTCTACGTTGTGAAGTCAGTTTACGAGGATGATGATAACGAAGCCACGGGGAACAAGATTGACTACATCTACAACACGGAACTGAGTCGAGATGGCTATCTGGACATCCCGTTCCCCAACTCCTACCAGTACATAGCTGCTGTGGATTACAACCCCAGAGATAATTTACTCTACGTTTGGAACAATTACCACGTGGTCAAGTACTCGCTGGATTTCGGAGCATTGGACAACAGACTCGGTAAGAACAAATTTTATCTATCCATTTACACGTCTACACTAATTTACCTATTTTTCAAGTACGAAGTACCTGTTTGTGTGGACGTTTTTGCTGCTAGTAGTAGTTAAGTCAGTACTTTGAAGAGATACTGAAGCGCAGAAGAGTTACATCTTGATGTGCTATTAGGCAAAAACAATCTCGAATACTGTATATAAAATGTATTTCTGGCTATAGGCAGACAATACAACTATAGGGCCCCATGAGCCACTAGGGGACACCAAAGCTGTCATTGTTTGAAGCATAATGAGTTCAAAATGGTTGGCCCCAAGTAATCATGATTGACAGTCACCCATCATTCAGCAGTTTATGGACAATTTCAATGATTATGAATTTCTCCCTGTAGTTCTTTGCTAGCAACAGCGCTGAATATACTTCCCTATACAAATACTTCTATTATGAATTTAAACCAAAAAAAATTACAAGGGACTAGAGGTTTTGCAATCGTTTTTTGCCGTTTATTAGACATTTGTTCACAAAAAAAACTTTTTAGATTGTCTGAAATGTTAAACTAAAGCACAAAAAAGAAGATTCCTCTAGACCAGTCGTATGCAACTGGTGGCCCGGGGGCCACATGCAGCCCTCAGTCTAATTTTGTGCTGCCCTTAAAACAAAATTGTAATTCAGGAAATTGGAAGTTATATGAAGCCCAATAGGGGTGTGCCAAAATATTGATAAAACGATATATCGCAAGGTTTCGACTCGCGATACGTTATCAATTCACTGGTACCAAATATCGTTTTTTTTGTTTAAAATTTTTTTTTATGATGATTATTTTTTAATTGCAACATACAAGACACGACAATACAATATATCTACATACATGATACACAGAGATAATGCAGTACATACACAGTACAATGAGACGATAGGTGAGGAGTGGATATTTACAAATGGGTTAGTGCAGCAGATAAATTCAAAATTTTTTCAGTGACACAGATATCATGATGTATCGTAGATGAAAAAATATTGCGATCTATCGCATTGCGAGGTACCTGGCAATACTCAGCCCTAAAGCCCAACATAACGCACAAACTACAGAAACACAGAAGATGACAGCAAAGTACGCAAAATGATAACAAACACTAAACAACGACTTAAACACAAAATGATGACAAAAACAACATATACAAAAAGACTTCAAAGACGCAACAAAATGTCAAAAAAATGCACAAAATTTACAGAAAAATACACAAAAAACCACAATAACACAAAAAAAATAACAAAAAACACATAATGACTCGCAAAGCACACAAAAAGACAAAAAAGAAAAATGCCGTTTTAACAAGAAAATAGACTAAATGAATTAAAAAATACAGAAAAGGTCTGAAAACACCAAGGAAACCCTAACCAAAGAACTACAAAGACAAAATACTTTATTTCCTGTATTAATGCTCATTATTCTAAATACTAACATGACTGTTGATAATATGACCCACAGATCATATACTGTACAATCACGTTTGTGGCCCTCGTTGTGATAGAGTTGCCCATCCCTGCTTTAGACGATATAGAAAGTATTAACCTGCCATGAGAGACAATAATAGGCACACACACACATTGCCTGAATTGAATTCAATCCAGAGACTTAATTTCAACGTAGAGGACTAAACTCATTCACCCTGGAGAACTTTGTAACGCTTCCACTTAATTGTTTTTCTTGTAATGCTCAGCGTGTTTCTCACACTTTCTCCGTCTGCCCACTTTAGACATGTTGGATATAAAGAAAAGCTTTGGCATTGAATGTGTTCTTGTCATGCATGTAAGTATATCTTCATATTGTAGCAATCTGTGAATGTGTGGGCTGGTGATTTCAGCCTCCTGTGAACATACATTCAATGTGCTACTTCGTCTCTTTTAAAATGGCAGAAAATAAAGTGAAGCTGTTAAATGTAATTTTACAAAGCCGGGGATTTATTTCATTTCTAACTGAACATTGTAATCCAATTTAGTTCTTTTTGTATTTGGTTACTCGCTGAAGGATTTAATATGCTCCGAAAACGTGCAACTAAAGACTCCTCACACTAAACTTCCCATACTCTTCCCCTGTTACATTGTTGTTATTAGAATTGTCTGCTCTTTGGAAAGCTTAACAACAGAGAAAAGAATGTGTTTTGACACCGGTTTAATTAGTTTCACCTTCTCATTAACAGCTCCAATTAAAAAAGTTGACTGTGAAATCACAACTTCAGCTTTTGGCCTGAAAGTGTCTCTACCTGTTTCGTGCCGATACTTCAAAAAAAAAAAAAAAAAAAAAGTAATTTGCTGGTTGTTACTTTTTGTTATTTTGTCTTTATTATCTTACACCCAAACACACCATTATTTAAATGGTGCAAAATTGTCTTGTGCTAACATTGTTAAATGGATATTATTATAGAACACAATGTTAACACACACACACACATACACACTTAAACTCAGTATTCTTGATGAGAAGCCGTTAAGTGTTTGTCTAGTATTGCAAAATAGGCTGCTCTTCAAAAGGCCTGCTACATGAATATAGATGGTAAACGTTGCATTAAGTGGATGGACAGAGTTGAAGAACAAATAAAAGTGTCAGATAAAACGATTGATGAGGATCAGACGAGTGAATGAATAAACTCGTAAACCTTTTACTTTAAACAACATTCAGAGCAAACGCACAAAGAAGATCAAGAGTTGTTGATCGGATAGTTGAAGTTAAATTCATAATACAATCTCGTGTTGTGGTCAGTGTTGGGATAGTTACTCAAAAAAGTAATCCATTACTTATGTTAATTGTAGTGAGATTACTTTAATTATTATTGCATTTTAAGGGTTACTTCACTACTTATTACTTTACTTTTTTATTTCAGAAGCTAGTTTTTGAACTTTCGGTTCACGGTGACGTCCAGTGATTGTGCTAGTTCAGTTATCCAACCAGGGCTCAAGGCGGTACTGGATTGTGTGTCTGCTGTTATAGCTCTGCCGCGAGAACAGACGTATACGGCCGATAATACGAGTAACCGGAAAGTGTGTTCCTATAGAATAGTAAAGTAGTTTTGTTACCAATAGTTTAAGTGTAGTGCGTTACTTAACATTGTTACCAAAAAAACGAATATTATTTTATAATGCGTTGCTTTATAACATATTATTTTACAAGGCGTTACTTTATAACTCGTCACTTTAAAAATCGTTACCCCTTACACTGGTTGTGGTTGTGGCTAGTTTCAAATGTCGTACTGCAATGTGTTACTATATAACGCGTTACTTTATGACGCGTTACCCCCAACACTGGTTGTGGTTACGTTCAAATGTCATACTGTAATGCATTACTTTATAACACGTTGTTAAATAACGTGACCCCTCCTACACTGGTTGTGGTTAGTTTCAATTGTCGTACTATAACGCGTTACTTTCTAACACATCATTAAGTAACGCGTTACCCCCAACACTGGTTGTGGTTGTGTTTAGTTTCAATTGTTGTTCTGTAATGCGTTACTTTAAAACGCGTTGCCTTATAACGCGTTACCTCTAACACTGGTTGTGGTTGTGTTTAGTTTCAATTGTTGTTCTGTAATGCGTTACTTTAAAACGCATTGCGCGTTACCTCCAACACTAGTTGGGGTTGTGGATAGTTTCAATCGTCGTACTGTAATGCGTTACTTTATAACGCGTTGCCTTATAACGCATTACCTCCAACACTGGTTGTGGTTGTGGATAGTTTCAATTGTCGTTTGTTCGTTGAATATATAAAAATCAGTGAAGCCAAATTACTGTTGTGCTTCCCTTGGTTGTTGCGAAACTTTATTATGTTTTTAAATTTGACTAATGTACACATGTAGAAGTTATTACTTTTACGATTGAAGACAAAACATGCCAAAATCATTGTGTTTGTATTTGTCATATCTGAGAAATACCCATACTCTCCTGTTACAGGTGTATTGCTCACTATTGGACATCCTCTCTAACCACATGCAGAAAAAATTGACTCGTTGAACAATGGATTGCATATAAAAATTCTCCGTCCTTGTAATTCTGCTATCTTCTTCATGCATATATAATGTCGTCATTATGTGATGCTACATGGCCAATGGAGCAGCAAACAGACGCTCTGCTGTGTTCTTTATTCATAAATATAGGCAACAGAATGCAACACCCGCCACGAGCCAATGATATCAGCAACCAAAGCCCAGCCAAGCATCAGGAGGTTAATCCAATACTTATTAATGTGGCATACTTGCTCCCAGTTGCTGTTAGAAGTTGGAAAACCATTGTAGTAGTTACCCCAGGAGAGACAAATTGACATTTGATGTTGTTTTTATGTTTTTTTTTCTTTTTTTACATACACGTCTAATGCTGTCTCCAGTAATGTGAGCTCACGCTGGATTTTTATCTGCAGTTGGACCAATATTTTTTACCCAAACAGCCTGTGTTCAAGGACAGATGATCTACACCCAGCAGTGCTTCCATGACAACTCAGTTGATAATTGAATTCAGTGCATCGGTGATAAAATATGTGCTTGCAGTCTTATTTTAAAAGGCTGATTAAAAAAGAAGCTCTTTTTTTTTTTTGCACTTTTCAAGGGTATGTTCACTGCAGAACATACACATGCAATTAGAATGAGCCACATTTGTTGTATAATTTAATCATATAGAATAGAAAATATGTATACGGCAGCACATTTTCAGCATATACCGTACATTTACAGTCTGTTTCAATCACCAGCAGTTCAATCATTACTGTTATAGGCACAGGAAGGAAAATGTGACCCTCTATGGTGGGTTTGCAGTTGGGGAAATTCATTGGCTCTCAACAACTGTTGACCCAGTTCTCCAGATCAACCCCGTCACTGTTCTCCTCATGTCCTTCATACTTGTGCATTCAGTTGAACAATCTCCACTTCAGACAGTGGATGTGACTGTTTTAGAAGTTTGTTGGCCGGCAGGAGTAAAGTACTAAAGCTCTCTTCGTGGAATAGTGGAGTTATATCCATGATCTACAAAAGACGAGTGACTGATGCATTCGTAAATGATTTCAGAATAGATCAATATAAATGACAATTGGCAAATTTAGCAAACGTATGGTGATAATTGTATAGTAAGAGATGAAAATATGCATAAAAAAAGACAAATGGCCAAAAACCGTGAAAAATTTTAGTTTTTTTTTATTTTAGGTTAACGCTGTGGTAAGTCCCCTAAAAACTAGTATTAATATGATGAACAGCATTAAACTGACATAAAAATGCAGTAAGGCATCAAAAATTACAAAATTGTGACCCAAAATTGGAGGTAAGGCTATAGTAAGCCATAAAAAAGGGCAAAATGTGACAAACGCAAATTAATATGTGAAAACTTTTAGAAGCTGTGTAATAATTGGAGATGTATTGAATAGAATAGACCTTTATTGTCTGTCCTGAAGCAGTGACATAATTATTTTTTAACACATTCAACACATTCAACACAATAGAACACATTCCGCACAGTAAAACACACAAAATTGGCTTAAAAACACACAATGAGGATTGTTTTATAAAAAACAGATCAGGATTTAATTTGGAAAAGACCCAATCAAGCCTTCATTATAGTAAGAGACCAGTGTTACCAGCAGCCCCAAACACTCTGAGTTTTAGACCCTTGGTTAACCCTAGAACCCTATCGCTAAAATTAACACCATCACTATCGCTGGGGGATTTTTACCCGATATATTATACCCAATAAAAAGTGATTATAATCAAAATATGACAATACATGACAAATTAGAGTTGTGTGTAGAGTTCTTTTATTTTCAACTGTGCTATGCTTAGCTGAATAAAAAAAAAAAAACTACCATTGGTGGACTCTAAAAATATGAATAAAAAAAAAGAAGAATCAAAATGACTGAAAAAATAGGAAAGTGTCAAACATGTCAATTTGTATTAGCGTGCGCACCTTCAGATGCAGTCTTTTCAACATGAGGCTTACAAAGTAGACTACATCTGCATTGACAGATTGAACCGTCATCACTTGCCCTTTAAGCAAATTTCTACAAGGCAATGTGCGAGGGTTAGCATTATAGAGATTTTTTTTTTTCCCTGAACTTGGAAAAACCCTGAACACAAAATATGGTGAGCATACATTCTCCTGGAAATTCTATTGCTGCAGCATAAAGGGATTCTGCTCTGAATGCAGCTTTGGATTCTTTGGGAAAGATGTGGCTAGATCTCTGAATGTTTCACAGTCGTAGTCCCATGTGTGGGAATATATTGTCGCATATTGTAGATGTGTAGTCACATCGTCTCCATTGATGTGTTCACTTTATCTGGGTGTACTATTCTTCTTTTCAATATGAGATGGAGAATTAAGCTTTAGTCAATATAAGGCAGCATGGCCACGTTTCCAATGACTAGGAAAAGCTTCGTCTCGTGTGAAAATTGAATGATTTTTGTCTTGCGTCCTTCCTCCTGACTCCCCATCCATCACCGCCCCACCTTGATCCAGAAATCATACACAGATCACCTGTGTGGAGAGACATGGCAGGCAATCCTTCAATTAAATCCAATACGTGATCCATCTTTCCTGACATGAACCAAAATGGAGAAAACATATTTAGAGGTAGAAAAATCAAATAGTTTGTACTTAGGATGGGGATATTTGAGTTCCTGTAGTTGGCAGTGATAAACTAAAGCAGGTAAAATGGATCGACTCGCAGCTTCTCTAGAAATTCCAAATTGTCGTAGGACTAAAGTTCTGCAAAGTCCCATTTCTCTCCACTTTTAGAAAGTGACAGTAGACTTTAGTGGCTTGATTGTTCACTGACTCAACGTGATATCTTTTCCACCAGCCGACCAAGGGAAATCGGAGGCCATTAGAACATCTTTAAATCTTTCTGTCATCATGTCAAAAAATCCCACACGCCGATTTGCTCGATTCAATTTAAGTAGTTTTACTGTTGGTGAATATTTTTTTTTTTTTCTTCTTCATACTTTTAGTACTTATTTTGTAGTGTGGAATGTTAGAAAATACTTGATGAATGGGTGAATTTGTCAGTTTTGCTCATAATTTCCAAGTGATGTTACAGTAGGTATGAGAAAAACTGACAATTGTAGTATTAACCAATTGGTTACATGAAATTTAACCTTCAACAATCCACAGTGTTCTACAATTGAATAAAAAAAAATATATATACATATATATATATCGAAGATTTTAGATGCAGTCCGATAAAATCCAATATTCGTTTTCTGGCTGATATTGGACCGATATCCAATATAAATATCAGATTGGGACACCACTAGTTTCAGCTTGCAGATTAGTAAATATTAAGGGTGGGATGATATCACTTTTTCACAACCAGAGACATAATCAATGTCCAAATTCCTGCCAAGAAATGTAGACATGCTGATATTGTTGAAAAAGAACATGTCCATATCTTATATACGAGCTGTGTTTACTGTTTTACTTCAAAGTTTTAAAAATACATATATTTTATTTGAGGTCGACCGCATTTTCAAAGGCCGAAGCAGATTCCAATTTTTTTTAAATTTTTTATTTAATTTCAGCCCATGACCGATATTTAAAGCCGGTTTTGGAAGCCAATAGTTTAGGCTGATATACTTTTTTTTTTAAAAGCACATTGACGATTGCAACACTCGTATGATATAAATGTATATATTAGAAATAAAATTATTATTGAACTTTAAATATACCCGTATACAACCAAGTAAAACAAAATTCATTATCCTGTTAAGGATGTAATAGGATAAGGATATTTGATCGGGCACTATTATATTATATGCTTTACCTATTATATCGGCTTTTTATTTGTAAGCCTATTGGTTTCTACCTCTCCTATGCACATGCTATTATTTTTATTACTTTGTTTTTTTTTGTATATTCATACTTCTGAATGGATGTTTTCTTTATGTAATTTCTTTTTTCCTTTAATGGCTACTCTAAAAAATAAAATAAAATAAATTTAAAAAATTGGCCAATGGCTGATATTGAAAATATATGTAGAGTAAATTTGTCATACAGCTTCACCTACTCTCTCAGAATTGATTATATGGCAGATGTAACTATTACATCAGCACTAAATGAATGCATCAGGAACTAAACTGGTCATTGGTACAGGATAGACTTTTATATTAATAATTATGTTTGTTCAGAAATGTTTCTGTCACTAAAACTCCTGAGATGCTCTACTAAAATAAAATGTTCAGCTGAGACGTACATAATTATGCAACCAGACATGCTTCTATAAATACATGTATCTTACCTAAAGTAGCGACAAATCACATGAAAAGAGCATTTGCTTATAAGGGAATGTATGAATGGAATCTACTTCTCAAGCAAATAGTTCTGATGGAAAACCATTTTAGATTCAGAATTATTCTAAAAAAGTTTATTCTGTTGAATAAAAACTTAGTAGGTGAGACATTAATGTAAAGCTGTTCCAGAGTGAAGTCTGTACCTTTGACTTAATTATGTTTTTATTGTGATTTCATTGTTTTTATAATGTCTAAGATAATTTGATTCTTATTTGTTTAATGGAATTGTAATATCTTGCCTGTTAGAAACACCGGGCCTTATTTTTCCAATACTTATTGATAACTGTTGTGCCAGTTATGTATGTTTAAGTCCAGGACTTTGTTTATCTTTGTGTAATTGTTTATTTTGTATTTTTCTACGGACCCCAGGAATAAATGGCTTATGGGGACCCTAATAAATAAGCAATAAAACAAAGGCAAGCTAAGCAACATTGGCCTCATGAAAATAGTTTTTTTTAATTTTAATTTTTTACTCTTATTTTTTTTTATTTTTCACTCTTTTTTGCAATTTTTGAGTGGCTGGCATGTTCACCACATAGGATTTATATGTTGGTATATTCTGAGAGAGTAGGTGGAGCTGTATTACTATACCAAAATTCAGTTTCCTGTGTGATGTAGTTCTTGAGATATTGGAAGCTGAAAATGGAAGAAAAATAAGAACGCGCAAATATTGACACCCACCGCCCCACACTGAATTGGCCATATCTCAAAAAGTGAAAATTTGTTGAAATGACATGGAATGACCCAGCATGGTTATTTTTCCAACATAATTTTTTGGGGGGGTCTTTTTTCCCTTACCAAAAATATTGTCTCGTATCAATATGGTAAGACCAGTAATGTATATCATACCATGAGTTAAATATGTTGCATAAGTGATTCTTAAAATTTGGTTTAGGCCTCCTCGATAAGAATTTGCACGGCATTTTGTGGAAAGATTGATTTCTGTGTGCTCGTGACCATGCGTGCATATGTATGAGCCGTGTACCATCTTCACTGTATGACCTCCATCGCTGCCCCTCGAAGTCCAGGGAAAACGACTTGGGAATGGGAAATTAATTGGCAAACAATGCATGTCCTCCATCCATTATGGTTCTCATCGTGTCATCATTTCCCGGCGTTAGCACATGTCTGGTTGGGGAGGGTTATCACACCTCCTCTTTGCTACCACTACCATCAAGCTATTCATCTCTCAACACCCTAGTTGCACTCTCTAATGGCTTTACAGATTCACAACAAAAGGGCTTCATTGAATCTCATGGATTTGATCAGGGCTTTATTTTCCTCCCTTTCTCTTCACATATGGAGACATGCAAATGGAGGTGGCATTGTATGGCAAACATTTGCCGTCTGATAAACGGTTGAGCTCAATGGTTTTCCACATAATAAAGCCAGAAATGACTTTTCTTTTTCTTTTTTTTTTTTTGGGTTGTATAACAAATCTCTAATATTTCTCCTTTTTCTACAAGCTTTTATAACTAGTTATTGAAGTCAAGCTCTTATCAGTTTTAGTTTCCCCATTGCCTGTATTTTAATAAATAATAATATTTAACCAGTGTAATTTTGATAAATCCTGATTTTTTTTTTTTTCACCTTATTACACAAGTTAAGTATAGGGCCCTATAAAATCGCGGACGGAACAAAATGGACAGAATCGGCATGAAATACGTCACCATGAGGGAAGGAACGTTTATTTTTATGGCGAAATATTTCTGGGGAGCGCTTTCCAGCGTGCACCGCCCTCCCTCTCCCGTCATGGCTGCATTAAACACCGCCTGCCAGAACCACCTGAAACGCCATCTAAACTGCCAAGAAAACTACGTAAATCATCACTGACTCCTAAATACAGAACCGACCAGTGCCTGCTTAACCTTGCTGTGCCTGTAAAACTCTGTGCGTTTCTTGTCAAGCGCTGAGTCACTCTGAGCAGCTTCAGATGCTTAGAGTGACGTTTTCATAAAACAAGTTAATTCTGCTTGTTAAGCAGCACTGATATGTGTCCATGTTTACAGAGAAGTTGATCATACTAGCACTGAAATGAGTGTTTTCTGCATTCATTTTGTTTTTAATGATTTAAAGTTAATTTGCACAAAATTTGGCAATATTTTGTTGAAGCATTATTTTGTATCCGTTTTCCCTTATAGATCTAAACATAACACAAGGATATTGGACCAGTTGTGGTCAGTGTGTGCTGGATACACTTTGTTTTACTTGGCTGTCATTCATGTGAAATTGATTGACAATGTTTTGTAATTCCTGTGAAATGGATTCAGTGCAGTAGATGAATTCTGAATTCCTTCACTGACACATACATTGTAATGTATCGTGGATGAATTTTCTCCGTGACATATTGATTATCGCTGCATCGTGATAATATTGTTATCGTGGTCAAAAGAATACTGCAGATATATCATATCGCGAGGTACCTGGCGATACCCAGCCCTAGTGCTTAAGGTTTTCGACTTCTACTTTAGCCATCTGTTCGAGGACGATTTGTTGGATAACGTGGTCTAGTTTCGTTAAGGGGAACAACTTCATTACCTCCATCAATAAGGTTGTGTTTTCACCAACGTTTGTTTGTTTGATTACTTCAGTACTTACCGGATTTTGACAACATTTTAACCAAAGACCTTGACCGTTGACCTTACGCCATGGAAGATTCCGTTAATTTCGTCCATTCACTTTGGAGTGGATCTGGATCAATATACTGATTCTGGATCAGTTTCAAAAATAAAAAAAAAATCCCTATCTCTCATTATTAGAACATTTTAAACATGCCTACTTTGGTTTGTAATTGGCACATCTTTATGAAATTTGACTGTGTTATATTGGGTTGGTTCTTCAGTTAGCTCACCTAGTTTCATCCAGATCGGAGCCGTATTGCACATTTCGTTGACATTTTTTGTAATTTTGTTATTTTAATCGTAATTTCACATAATTTTGTATTTATTTATTTATTTTTTTTTCAAAAACATGGGCATGCCCAAACATTTTGACGTATTTTATCATTATTAATGGTGATGGAAATTTCTTCCAAGCCTTTATAGTGTGAATGACCTTGGTACAATGATCAGGGTCACTGATCCAGATAACTGCCAGTATCTGGCAAAGAGGAGATTTGGCACTTGTCAGAGGTTTGTGTTCCCTGAGCGCTCTCGTTTAAAATCATACTTTATGTAGAAAACACCCCTTTTTATAAAAAGATTGAACCAACTCACTGCCTAGCATCCTAAATTTACTACAGGAACAGAATTAACAAAAAGTTGTACGTGTAAAGTAAAACTATTAGTTTTTTCAACAGGGTCACGTTACCCTGTGAGATCGTGTTGAAACTTGACTAAGTTACAAATTGAAACCTTAACTTTGTAATACTGTATGTATGGCAAATCACAATTTCATACAAATTTCATAACTTCTTATAATCAGTAAAAATCCATCTGTGTGTTTTGCAACCTGAGGTTTTAACATACGGTAGTTTCTGAATAAGATTTACAGTACTGTTAAACGAATAGGTAATCAAACGTTGTATGATTCTGGCCATTGAAGGAACTTTTACATGCTGGAAACTATGGGGAAAAGGTCAAATTAAACTGCCAAGTGTGCAAAGAAGGCAGGTCCATGTGCATGAGATACTAAAGCTATAAATTTGGAGGCAGTCGGGTTCCAAATTAGGCTGGAAAGAGTCGCTTTACTACGTCACTCACACATTTAGCCACAAAAGCCCTTTCCACTTCTTTTGATCTTGAGTCAGTAGAAGTTTCTTTGAGCCAGTGAGCCACGTCTTAGTAGGGCAATGGTACTGTAATAATTTCATAATAGCATACCAGTCATGTTTTTTTTTTCCTTTTTTTTAAAAAAAGTGATGTGAAGCGGGCTTATCTAATTGTAGACGCCACAAGCCTTGGGATACACAGAGAGAAAGCAGCTAATTAGTTGGAAACGAATGCTTTGAAATGAAACACAACGCTGTGTGTGCGGTGGGTAGAGACTTCACGCCTTTGTAAGGGAGGAGGAGGAGGATGCTATTGTGCTGTAGAGGCTGAGCTGATGTTAATATTAAGAATTCAGAACTGTATTACTGTCTTCTAAAATTATTATTATATTGGAAGTTTTTTCCCTAACCTTGAATAAAATGTTCTATCCAGTTGTAATTAAGGTTTAGGGATATATTAGGGAGATATAAAACTAGGGATGTAACTATTCACTCAAATCCCAATACGATTATATTCACGATACTGGGTTCACGACACGATTCTCTCACGATTTATTTTACAAAATGGGACTGTCGACAAATGATGACTGAAAAATATTCCTTTATTTTTTTCGGGAAAAAAAAAAAAAAAAAAATACTGTACTATTTTTATTTTATTTTTCATTGTCAAATAAAAACATATAAAATACAGTGCCATTTAACTAAAAATAAATCTTGAATTAAATAAATAAAGGAATAATACAAATGAAGAAAAAGCCTATTAATTTAAATTATGGTTCTACAGTAAACAATGCAAAACTGCATTATAGTTCCTTCTCTTTTTAAAAGTGCAACTGAAAATGTATTTTGTGCCTTAACAATTGGACTTTAAAAAAAAAGTCATTGTATTATATTTACATCAGATATTTGTTTGGACCAGCAGAGGGCATTGGTAACCCAGTGGTTGGTTGGCATGCAGCTATTCTAGCAGTGAAGTAGAGATGCTATGCTAGCAGACAGAGCTAATAAAAAAAAAAACCTGACTTTTACAGATATTCACATAATATTACAGATATTCTTTCGGTGCTAAAGGGTTAAGGAATCATTTATGAACATGTTGAAGAGTAGTAGGCGATTCTGCCCGCCGCCTACGCTTCTGGACAAGAGAAGGATAATAAGATAAATAGATAGCGCCCTCTGCTGTTTAAAAAAAGTACTGCGATTCAATTTTCAGAGTATCGATATGAATCGTGATACCTATAAATCGATTTTTAACTGCCTTACGATTAATCGTTACATCCCCTTCTTTGCAGCAGCATATTCATTGTCATTCTGGGAAAAAAAAGGAAAAAAAGAGTTTCAAAGTTATGGGCAGCATGACTTCCTAATTAAATACATCAGTTTGAAATTATTTCCAAGCAGCAGGAAAAAAAAAAAAATTAGGAAATTGTGTCGGCACATATGAAACAAATGGATTATTTAACCCTCGTATTATCCTCAATGCATTTTATCCTTGACCAAGTTTTTGTGTCAGGCACTTTGTTAATTTGCTGAATACAGAAATAACCCCTTGATAATGAAATGTTGACCTGTTCTCTAGCGCCACCATCAGGCCAAACTTTTAAATTAGAAAGATTTTTTCTTGAATGGTTTTCATCCAAATTTTCTCAAATTTACTGACAACATTAATGACCATTAGAGTACGAACCATATTGGTTGTGGTGATGATATGACCTTTCCTTCAGCGTCACCATCAGGTCAAACTTTCACTTTTCACTTCTTCATATTTTCTAATTTGGGGTACACGTGCACCATGTCCACTATGCACCATATTATCTTTCCATCTTTGGAAGGGATTGTATCTGCTGGTGGCTCAACACTCAAAATCATTGTCCACCTCAACATAATCCTCTACCTCAGACACCTTCTCCTCTATGTCACTTGCACTGTGAAAGAGCTGTTCCAAAACCTCATTGGTGGTAAACCATTTCCGAGAGGACATTTTCAAGTGAGAGAGCGTGCAGATTGTGGGAATGTAAGGTCACACATGGATCACACACAGATGGACAACGTTTTACACAGCTAAAACAGCTTGGGGTCAAATTCACCCCAGAGGAACACCACCAAAGTCCGTAATATTGGAAAAACCTCAACATGATAATTTTATGCTTAATCAATTGTACCCATGGAATGAGGAAAAGTCATGAAGCAAATGAAGTTATTACTATTATTATTACTATTATTTTTTGATTAATAAACATTGAAAGTGGTCAAATTGACTCCAAGGATAATGGGAGGGTTAAAATAACAGTTCCCCCATCCCCTGTGAGATCATGTTGCACATGTAGAAGTAGTCCCCATCTTAATATTAAGTAATCATTCGTTAAATAATTAAGTATTGTTGGCTTCTAATTAATAATATTTGTGGTATGTGTAGTTCCACAGCACTTGTTGACTGTCCATGATATGTGATGGATGGACAGCTCTTGGTTTTGTAATGGATTTTCTCCCCATAACATTTCAGCCTAGTGACAAAATGGGATGCTTCAAAAAAAAAAAAATAAAATAAATAAATCTTTGTGATTGTCCATTTATTTAGTGGCTTTTTTTTTTTTAACATTACTACACTTAAGCCACCACTAAAGAACCACTCTTCAAAATCGTACATCTATAAAAAAACAAGATGAATGTTAACACACTTTGTGACATTTTAGTCCATGTGAGTCACTCTAGTCTTGTTCTTACCGTTGCCCTTACAGTTTCTACGTCTCGACCTCTGCGTCAGTCATTCATGTCAGACTAGTTCCTCTGGGCATAGCAACGGTCTGTCCACCATAGTGTTAATCTTTCTCTCTTTTTTTTTGTATGTTAAATGGGAATAGGAAAGCCTGGAAGCTAAACAAACTAGTAAATAGTTCTTTGAGTAATTGATTCATCTATCTATGTATTCTAATCAATTAAGAGAAATTGCACAATTTACAATGTTTATACTTCTTATTTTTATTCCATAACTACCACAATTATTTAGAATTATTATTATTTTCCTGAGCTCCATTTATTACACAAAACAAATAACAAATACAAGCAACTTTAAGGGCTTTTGTCAACTTGCACTCAGTTTTGTCAAGTGGGTTTTAGAAGGAAAAATGCATTTTTGAGTTTTCAAGTTTTCATGTTTGATGGACAGCGGGCACATGTCTGTAATGTTCAAAATGTGCAAAATGTGGATGTCCGAGTGTTCAAAGTCTTATTCATTGCGATATCTTCATAAAATACATAAATCTGTAACCGATCAATATTTTAAGTGTGGCTGACGGTCACAATCTATTTCATACTAGTGAATGGTGTAATTTAATTACCAGTTACTGTACTTAGTGTTTAGCAATGAAAAAAGTAAATAAAAATACACGATGCAGCTTTCAATGAAAGTTTCCCATATAAATCACAGGCAATATATGTTTGTATTTAATAACAAATCCTGATTCCTTTAAACATTTTGCAAATTAAAGAGTAATAACATTTATTTGAAAGCTATTATTGCTATTTATTTAATTTTTTTAATACTTGATTGCATTAATTAACAAAATTAAGTCAAGAAACAGAACAGAACAAAACAAAGCAACAAAATAAAAAGAAATAGGAGATTAATAAAAAGGGTAAATGCCTTTTCGTCACACATCTTTTGATGCAATTATGTAACTGTGCAGTCAACAGTCTATTTTCAGAGTAAATTATATTAATTAAGTTTTCACTTGCTGACTATTTCTGAGTGGTTATTATTGTTTTTGTAAGGAAGTTTCTGTTTTTCTGTTCACATTTTTATCATCATTCATATTGTCAACATATGAAACTAAAATGGCAAGAGGGTACAGCTGAAAAGCCCCTGGTTAAATACACTAATTATCGTTTACATGGTGACGTCATCGTAAACGCTCAATGGATAAACTTTGGCTCGTGTCGAAACACGTCAATAACTACAAGGAAAATTTGATAAACCCAACCTGTCATTACTTTAAGACCCAGTGGCAACTTAACCTGTTTTGTTGGTTTATTCAACTAATTGTTGCAACATTAAAAAAAAAAAAAAGAGCCTTATGTTTATGACAAAGGCAGCAGTGGATTGCTGCTGTCTGCTTCAGGCATTGTAATCCTGCTCATCATAGTTAAAATAATTACATTTAAATATATATGGTTCCTGTTTCATGTTGTGCTTTAGGGGCAGTAGTCATAATTTATACTGTACATACTGTATTATCATTAGCCTTTTGCCGGGATAAAGATTTCCTTCATTATTCCAATGCTGTAATATTACATTTTGTATTTTTTGTGACGTAATAGATATTGGTTTAAAAAATAAACTGTTTTCTGCTTCATTGGCAAAAGTAGCATTTAGCTAGTTTTAACATGTATGGGTCATTCCATGTCATTTCAACAAATGTTGAGGACATCCCATTGATCGATTTAATACTTGTTGAAATATGAACAATTTAGTGGGGGGGGGGGGGATTTTCGCTCGTCCTTATTTTTCTTCTATCTTCAGCTTCCAATATCTCATATAGGAAACTGAAATTAGGTATAGTAATACAGCGCCACCTACTATCTGGGAACATACAAAAATATCTGCTATAAATACTATTTGGTGGACATGCCATCCCCTCCAAATTGGGAAAAAAGTTATTCTGGGTTAGGGGCTGGAATAGGGCCTGGACAACGCGACGGCGTCATGGATGACGTTGACGCAAAAAATACGTTGACGCACACTGTGCGCGCCGATGCGTCGTCTGACCCAAACAAAGATGGCTCCTCCGAGTTTCAAAAATGCAAGGCAGTGAAGGCACGCACTCGTTCGTCGAAGCTGTTCCCCGTAACCCTCGTCCTTTATCCCGGGTGTGACCGGACGGCAGGGCGTCAACGGGACAAGGAGGAAACACCCGCCGTGACATTAGTGGCAACAGCAGCCGCACACGCGATGAAAGAACACATTTACATTCCACTGTGATACCCTAGTAGTCCGTCCTGATTTGTAAATTAAACACAATGTATGTTTGCTGTACACATAGGAATCTATTGGAGTTTTTCCTTTGCAGTCTCACCTTTTATTTTATACACACACACACACACACACACACACACACACACACACACACACACACACACACACACACACACACACAATTCTTAAGGTAAAAGGAAAGTTTATTTTAATGCTGTTTCTGACTTTGAATGCATTATTTTGTACTTTTTATATTCTAACTTGAATGTACTTTGAACTTTATTTTGGAATTTTGTGTTGAAGAGCAATAAACATATATTACATACATTATACATTTTTTTTCATTTTAGATATGTAAACCAACATGTATAAATAACTTTTAGTCAATGAATGGGGAGATAATCGAATCGAGTCGAATCGAATCGAACTGGAAAAACGAATCGTTTAAAAAACGAATCGTTTATCCCAGCCCTAGTAAAGAACTTTACATATTCCTCAGCTCCCTGTAATTGTATCAGCTTTTAGCTATGTACATAAACTGTTTAAATCACTCATGATTAGTCAGATATATGCATCATCTCCTGAAATCTGAAAAAAATTACAGTTTTTACTATTTTCATGGCTTTCATTTTCATAGACATGAAAATCTATCTCAGTGCAAGTTTTATTCTAATTAAAGTAATGAAACTTCAGGAAGTGGAAAAGGAGAATATATTATTCCAATGAATTCAGTCATAAACTAGCTTGTGAAGGAGGTTGTCCTTCAGAGGACCAACAACAAATCTCTAAAATGCACAACATTCATTTTTTAACTATTAATCAACGGCCATTTATTAAAGACGCTATAAATTTAAGATGAAGGTTTTTTTTTTTTTTTCTGCCTCCCTTCATCATGAAATAGGAAACCAAATTTACCAGACGAAGCCCCTTTTATCTTATATTTGCAGATTAATAAACATAGGTTTTAAAAAATAATCACATAATTTGTCTAGTGGATGTTTGTCTTAAATCTCCACTTTCCCCTGTGGGCCCCTAAAGTCTGCCTTTTATCAGCTATCTGAACCATTCCAACCATTCCCTTTATCCTACCAGGCTGTTCAGCTTCTCTTTCTTATCAGAACCAGTGCGTTACAACCTTAGCCGACCTCAGCATTAGCGATGAATAACAACAATTAGATTTATATAAGGAACTCTTAATGGAGTCCTTTTTAATATGTTATAGGAGCACCACCAGCTGATTTCAATTATACTGAAATTCACACCGCTATAAATGACATATCTAAGGTTATTGTCATTTTCACCTCAAGCGCGGATGCTTTAAAACACACCCTTTGTAAACCATCAGATAAACAGAGTGCGGTCCTTAAATATGTGGCTTTTCATCAGTTTTCTCGTCCATTGTAGCTGAAGGTTGCCTTGCCGCAGATTGGAAGATTAAAGAATGGAAATGGTGATGTTTTGGTGGCTGGTAGGAATGCAAAGTGAGTTTCAGTTGATGGGTGGTAGCATCAGTAATGGATTTGATATACTGTAACTGTGGTAGGTGTTTGTTTGCCTGTGTAAACCCTATTTATTTATTTTTTTCTCAGGGGCCAGATGTGGGCCAGTTTGGCCTCAAATGGGCTTCAGATTTTAGGTGAAGAAAAGACTTAAACAATATATCTATGCCCTAGTTTGCACTTCCACATATAACTGATATTTACAGAATGCAAGACACCTACAATATCTAAGCAATAACTGACATTTTGCCAGTGCTGGATATGGTCTTTAAAAGCCCTACGTTTTATGACGGTATGTAATTTAAGGTAATTTTGCCGGTTTGTTTGTAAGAAATTGCAGGATTTTAGAAGACTGGAGTGCTGTTTGGACAATTGCAATAACAATGCGCTTTAGAGTGACTGCAGTCGTGTGATAAAAGCATAAGAAAGTAGCGAGTCTATGCCAATACTGTAGACTTTCATTTAATTTGTGGATTTGAATGGACTTGAATGTCTATTTTACACAATAATGTTTTCTCTTTCTCCTGGGGATCAGTTTGGATGCTCTAAATCAGTGGTTCTCAACCTTTTAAGCCCTTAACCCCCAAAATATAGGTGCCAGAGACCGGGGATACCCACAATAGCTGAAGGTGGTTGAACACAGACATGAACATTGAAGAACAGTCATGTGGAGACAGGGCCGTCTATAAGGGGGAATAAAGGGGAGAACTTTTTCCATAAAGTCAGCAAAATGATGGTTTATTGTTCTAAGAATCTGTGATGACCACATTTATTTATATCCACTGTTATCCAGGAAGTTTATTATTATTTGCACCATAGTATATAGTCATCTTAAAGATGGTAAAAAAAAACACAGAAATTTGGTTAAAAGTTGCAAATTGGAGGAACATTGGCATATGATGAAAAGAACTTAAAAGTCACAATAATGGGTCAACACACGTGACATTAGGTGGGAAAAGTGGTGGAAATGGTTTATAAGTGCTGAAAATCTATTGAAAGGTATTGAAATTGTATGGCAGAAATGGATTGTATTGTATTGTTGCAAAAATGCATTAAAAGGAGCAAAAATATGGCAAGAATAACTGATGAAAATAGGTTAAAATATGGCAAGTTGCAGAAATGGGTAAAAATAAGCAAAAAATTGTTCAAAAAAGTTTCTTGAAGGCATCTGGCGACCCCCCCTTCCAGTGTCTCACAACCCCAAATGGGGTCTGAACTTCAAGGTTGAGAACCACTGCTCAAAAGGGCCAGATTTGGCCCCCAGGGCCTTAAGTTTGACACGTGTTCTCCTGGTTTTTTCGGTGGCCATTGGAACCAACTTCCTCTTACTATAACACAAGCAGTTTAAGATGACCAACTGCTGGCAGTAGCTTTTAGATCATGCAAGTAATACTCTGAATCTTTAATTTACTGTACAATCACCCTATTTATGCACAAATATTTAAATATCCAAGTAAAAATCAATCATACTGCTTCTTTTTTTCTTTTCTTTAGTCTTCAACCAATGCATTATTGCTGTTCTTGTCTGAACAATTTCCTGTTCTTTACCAACGAGAGTAGAACCAGGTTTGGTTTTCAGCTCTGCCTCTGTTTTCCATCTGCTTTGATATTTACTCTATCATGTGGTCAAACATGATGTTCTCTGCATATTTGATTGTAACAATAAATCCATCAAGTTATTATTGGAGTTTTCTCATCTGCACCAAGTCTGGCTTTTCTACTTTTACCAGTCGTACCAACCAACAAGGCACTTCAGCCAAGATACTGTGCCTGTCTCCTACTGGATAGCTTTTTAGCATTTTTGGACCGTGCTTGGAAATTCTAGCAGATTAGCATTTCCTGAAATAGCCATGCCAACCCAACTGGCACAACACCTGTGACACATTCAATTGCACTGAAATGAACTTCTTCCTCATTCTGATACCATTCCATCCTGAATAGATTGGGCTGCAGTCATGTGATGGGTGGATTAGCTCTTAATAAACGCTTTAAAAGGAACATTTAATAAATGATATTAATTTATATACTAGGGCTGCGTGGTATGACCAAAAATGTATATCACAGTGTTTTTCAAAATTCTAACGGTTTCACAGTTAATGACGGTATTTTTTTCCCCATGCATAATCAGGTGTTCACAGCATTTTCTACTGGTTGAGAGAGGAATTACTGCAGTAGATTGACTTATTATGGTCTGTTTTACTGTCATGATGAATAATGTAGAGAAATTCCACACTAGTAATAATACAAGTTTGCAACAGTAGCCCATTGGCTCTTTGCCGCGCTAGCTTAGCTTTAGCATTAGCTTGATTTGAATGCTGCATACTCAGTGGTGTGGTGGTTTTGTCTGCGTTACAAGAATTACAAATTGCCAGCCCTCTTTTTTTTGTGTGTACTACAGCCGACACGCTAAGCTAACCGTGCCTCTGTGTGTGCTGTTCTTCTGTAGCAGAGGCATGCGCACGCTGACACATTCACAACACAGCTTTCAATTGTGTCTCTTTTATCCGTTGACACGTATGATTTACACAGCAGCTAACACCAGAGCGCTACTGTTTACCTTCTTATTCAGAAGTGCAACGTTGAAAAAGGTCCGGTCTGAAACGCGGTGCCGCGCAGCGTTCCAAAAAGTTGTGTAATCAAATACACCGGTACAGAAGTATATTAAAAATTCATATCATAACAAAAATATATACCGGTAGTCAATATGAACCGGTATTACACCAAGCCCTAACATATACACACTGAGAGCTTAGAATGCCACTTTTTGAAAGCATAAAATTCAACCCAAATGCACACACAAGCATTATATTATTATTTATAAGCAACCCGTACTGTTGTTAGGTAAATGCAATCCATGCTGGTTGTGGTACGGTGTTGTTATAACCAAAGTCTAATAGGCGGAGTTTACGATTTTTGACAGGGGGGCAAAAAAAATAAATCAAATCACAATTTTAGACCGTCTTGAGATTCTCACCAACTACCATGTGTGTAACATATATAATAATGCAAAAATGATTAATAACATAATTTATAATGTTGACTACAAAATGTTGCATCAATGCATCATTTAATGTTGCCGCTTTCTGCTTTGTTTTTGCTGCAGTACCGTACGTGAACTGCTGGGCGCAGTGGCGCGCAACCGAAGAACGACAAAAAATAACTCGTATTTTCAAAAGAATGACACATTAATTCATATATATTTTGTACAGTCACGTCATGTTTTGTGCCACTTAAAATAATTGTACATTATATAAAGAAATATATATTTTTTTCGAATTAATTTGGGAAAACTGCGGCGCAAACTCCGCCTATGCGGATTTATGGTTTTACTGGTATTTCTACTTATTTGAAATGTTCATTTAATTTGTCTGAATGGAGCGAATTGAATGTCCATAATCTGTGTTCCAGTCTTGATATCTGGTTTCTGAGCTGTCTGGGTGTGAGACAACCATTACACCCGCCACTCTAATATCAACCCTTATTACATTTAGTGTTTCTCTCCTTTTAACACCAGAATTAAAGCCATTTGTCCCCTGTGGCATTTTGATTGCATCCACATTAGGCAGAAATGACAACTATTTTTGTGAATGACCAAATTGTGTGTCCCTGTGAAAAATAACCTTTTATTTATTAAAAATATATAGTTACTTATTTGAATAGATTTTAATTAGCTAAGATTTGATCAGAAGGTATTAAATAGATAGACTACATTTAAATTTAATAAACAAATACATGGTAATAAAATTAACTGTGTAGTATTTACAGATAACAAGCCACAATGTAAGTTAAATTAACCTAATAAAATTACGTAAATACTAATGAATTTCTGTGTAAACTTGATTCACACTTACCTAAAAAAATTTGTAAAATGTACTCATTATTTGGGGGAAAAAACTGATTTTAATTTACTGAATATTTAAGTGAAATGTATTTGCATTTACTAAATATTTGTCAATAAATAATTAAATGTACCATTTTTTAGGTGAAATTAATTACAGCTTACTATCATATTCAACAAATTTCTAGCATATTGTTATTGAAATCTATTCAATAATATTGCGTGTCACTTTGTTGCCATGATTATTTTAATCTATATCGACCCAATGTCAAGTCCATTTGGTGCAACATTTTACTTAAGACAGTTAAACACATTACTAAAAACACAAATAGTCTTTAGACCTTTATTTAAGAAACTTACAAAAGTGTGTCAATCTGTTTCAACAATTTAAATGACAATATACATCAATAAAATAGATGAAACAACAATAAAAACAATGTCTGAAAGGGATATCCTGGTGATTATAGTAAGGCATAAAGATGAACAATTCAGGATTTTTTTTTCTATACAAGACTATGAAAAAGCATAAAAACTAGAACAAATTTAGTTTTTTTTTTTTTCAAGATTAGGCTATAAAAATGAATAAAATGGAACAATGCTGGTCAATAATGCAATAAAAAAGACTTAAAAATGGAAAAGTCTGGATTTTTTTTGGTTGATAAGATTTTAGTAAAGCATAAAAATGGAACACACATTGAGACTTTAAAGAGTATATTAATCATTAAATGCACTCAGTAAAATCTTTAGGGCCAATTTGTTATTTTATATATATATATATATATATCTAACAAGAGAAATCAAGGGTTTGGAATAAGTTCTGTATCCTATGTCTGTAATTCTTTTATTTCTCTAGAGTACAATAACAAAGCAACACAGAGGCAGTTTTTTGGTCATATAGGTTTATTGTGTTGTAGCTACATTAATTTCAGGCATGGAGGATCAATGATGCAGTCTGGAACATTTGGCGGAGAAGACAAAGCTTCCTGTGCCGTTGTTGTTATGGTTTTTGTCCGAGGCAGCACAAGTAAACAGTGTCATTTACAAACACCTCCTGTGGTGTAACTGCAGGGAAGACTGACATCCAGAATACAGGTATACCAGCTTGTCCCAGTTGACCCAAAAATGGCACATGGCCATCTATCGACTACCTAGCGACATGCCCCTGCCCCCTTATCATCAACTACGTTTAGACAGCACAGCTTGACGCTTGTGTAGTCTTTTGGTGTGTTTGTGTGTATGTTTGTGCTAACCTATCAAATAGTCACACCTTTGTTTATGTGCTTTTATTTTGTCTTTTCCAGAAACTTCCTCCTCTATAATGGTATTCATGGATACCAGTACCACAAACGCCAGGACGACCACTCGGCCTACGACCACTACCTTATCCACCACGACTACCAGGATCACTTCTACCAAGAATCCTGCGACAGGAACCGTAGTCGTCCCCTGGCCGAGGACCACGACGACGGCATCGCCGCCTCCAGTGCACACATTGGTGGAAGGGTTGGAGTCCGACAAAGATGACGGGTCGCTTCTGTCCTCCAAGCTGCCCAATATCAAGGTGGAGTACTGCAACCCTCTGGTGATGATGGATATTTCCTGGCCCAAGACCAAGCAGGGCGTCATTGCCAAGATGCCCTGTCCTCCTGGAACCATAGGTAATGAGAATGTATGTCATTGGTGTGCATATGTTTGGGTTTTAACCAAGTTGAAACTCAAACCTGATGTAAAAACCTTTGTGAAAGACATACAGTGTTCTGCACTAAAGAAGTTAGTTAAAAAAGTAAGAAGAAATGAAATATGTCAGAGGTCGTGAGAGGTTTTAAAGCCTACATAAAATAAATAGCTCCCATTGCAATCCAGATCGGCCTTGAGGAATAGCTCATGGCGAGACCAGAATCTCAAACTAGAATATATAATCACAGGTTAGTGTACGGACACCTTAAGTTATACCATCTTGTTTTCTGTTTTCATGCAGCTGCTGTTAGGTTTAACATTAACATTTATGAATATGCTGCATTCATTTTAACGACCGAACAGGAAACAAAAAGGTTATATTAAATAACCTAGTGTGTGTTACACCATGTCAGGACAAAAATGTCTCATTTTTATTATGTTTGGTTTAAAAAAAAAAAAAAAAGTACAATTCTATTTCAAATTGACACATCACACAATCTCAAAAACTGTGTTATATACTTTCACTTTTTCAAATATAGTTCAAATTAAATGCAGTATAGAAATGGCACATATTGTCACTAATACTGGCTACTCTGTATTTTTAAGACTGAATAACAAACATGATGAAAAAGTAATTCTGGGGGGAAAAATAGATTTTGGCTTAGAGTGTAGGATGATCACAAGCTGCTCCTCCATAACAAGCCAAATAACAATGTTTAGGGTTCAGGAAATAAGCCCACTCTAGCACCTCATGACCTCTTGTGGTAAACTAACAAAAAAAAAAATTAGGTGACAACTTTTATCACAGCGGGGGTCACATTATCAACATTCATGTCAGCATTTAGAATAATGACCAATCAGGGGAAAAAATAAATAATAATGATCAATCTGAACTGAATTAATACAGGATGCAAACGAGGGTTTTGTGTTTTCTTGTCATTTTGTAAATTTTTCTCCTCCATTGTGTGTTTTTATTTTTATTTTCTATATTTCCCTTTTATTTTGTATGTTATTTATGTTGTTTTGTGTGTTTTTGTTATTTTGTACTCATTGTTGTCTTTCATTGTTGTTGTTTTTGTGTTTTTGTTGTCATTTTGAACATTTTTTTATCTTATTTTGCGTGTTTTTGCTTTCATTTTCAATATTTACCTTTTATTTTGTATGTTATTATGTTGTTTTGTGTATTTTTGTTATTTTGTACTCATTGTTGTCCTTCATTGTTGTTGTTTTTGTGTTTTTGTTGTCATTTTGTACATTTTTTTATCTTATTTTGCGTGTTTTTGCTTTCATTTTCAATATTTCCCTTTTATTTTGTATGTTATTTATGTTGTTTTGTTATTTTGTACTCTCTGTTGTCCTTCATTGCTCTTGTTTTTGTGTTTTTGTTGTCATTTTGAACATTTTTTATTGTTGTTGTCATTTTGTGCATTTAATTTTGGGGTTGCAAAAAACCAGGATGTGGCCCTTACGAGGCCAGCAGTTTGATCATAAAAATGCACATTTGATAATAAACACGACTGTATATAAATTATGGTGAGGGAAAGTCATCACATTTTAAAAAGCAACCCATTTCCTTTTTAATGCTTTTTTTTCTCTGCCTGACTTGATTCTGCCGGTCACTGCCCCGCGTTGTGCTTGTCCTTTACAGTTAGCATGATCATCCTCCATTCCTCTGTGAGGTTGAAATCATCTCCATGATAGGAACGAGTCTAATGCCGTATTGCATTGTGTGATATTAATATTCAACACCCCCTACATTATGTTCCCTGTTCATTCCTGACTCACTGGTTCCAACTAAAGATAGCATTCATTTTTGCATCTCTACGCAAGCCTGTAAGCAGTACAGCACACAGTATTTATTTCCCGTCTCTCAGGATGCAATTCATGTAATTAATTAGTGACTAAACACATTTAGGCTGAGCTGTTGGAGAGGCCTTGTTATGCTTGCTTTATCAGGACCTATTGTTTCTGTACGTTTGTTTTTCAGCGTCGCCGCCGTATCAATACTAAGAGAATAAAGTCTGTTGTGCAGGAAGATTAAAATCGATTCTGGGTTAAAGTTAGAATATTAAATTCAGTTAATTTTCTAATGAGACCTGGCACTAAGCATTGTTTTCCCAAGAATGGCATCGTATTGTATATTTGGCAGTGGGTACACGTGCCTACAGGCCTCTGTGTCTCCACATTGTCTGGTTTTCTATTCTTACTTTTAACTTTTACGTCTGTAATCTCAGGGCACAAATGTCTACACATCTTAACTCAGAATCTTTATGTCACATTTAATCAAGGAAGTGCAAGACGACTTTGCATGTAGACAAAGAAAAAGGTGGTAGAGTAAAGAAAAAAAGTGTGCCAATTAAAAACAAGTGTTAAAAAGCTTTGTTTTAGATCAGGGGTGTCCAACTCTTTTTAGTTCAGGGGCCGAATATGAAATAGTTTGATCTTAAGTGGGCCCCAGATTTAAGGTGAGAAAAGTCCCCGAGTTTGCACTTTACACAATGTACTGTATAAATTATACATAAAGTATGGAAAGTGCTAACAATATTCAGGCAATAAGTGACAGATATAAGTCCCTGCAGGGTTTTCATTTTACAATTTCATTGATTTTGTGACAAATTTTTGTGTAATTTGGGGAAATTATTTGAACATTTTCAGGAAAATTGAGTTCTTTGAACAATTTCAGATTTAAAATGACTGCAGTCATGTGATAAAAGTGTAGGGATATAGCAATCCAAATATTGTGGTTTCACTGAATTTGTTACATTATTAAAATTGAATTATTCGGTAATTTAGACAGAAATTCATGATTTTTCTGTGTTTTTAACGTTCTCCCACGGGCCAAATTGGATGGTCTAAACGGCCAGATCTGGCCCCCGGGCCTTGAGTTTGACACATGTGTTTTAGACAAATGAACTTGGCTAGGAAATTATATTTTTTTTTGAAGAGGGCTAATCGCGGCCTCATATTAAAAAATATTGAGAGAGAACTGGAAAGCATTGATGACATAATGGGGATGTTTACTGGAAGACTCGACAAAACCTTAAATCCAAATACAAAAATTACGATAATAGGATTAAATAATAAATATTTTATTACAATTGGGATTTGGTTGTGGATTGATAGTGGAGTACCTTGAAATGTTTTGACCGTGAGGCACATGTGTCAAACTCATGGCCCAGGGGCCAAATCCGGCCCTTTAGACCATCCACTTTGGCCTGCAGAAGAAAGTGAATAAAGACAGAAAAACGTGAATTATCGTGTGAATTACCAAATAATTCAGTTCAGATTGCAGATTCCCCATTCTTTTATCACATGACTGCAGTCATTTTAAATCTCAAAGAACTCAATTTTCCTCAAATTATTTCACATAATTACCGATATTGATATATATATATATATATATATATATATATATATATATTTTTTAATTCTATTTTAATTTACGTTATTCAATTGTAGAATACTGTAGATATTATGTTGAAGGTTAAACATGTATGTAACCAATTGGTTGATCACTTGATCAAGCATTTTTTAACAAATAAGTAATTTTTTTATTATTATTATTATTATTGAAGAAAAGAGACAGAGAAATAAAAATCAGATCAATATCGGTATCGGCTGATAGGCAAGGCTGCAATATTGGTATTATATCGGAAGTTAAATTGTTGTATTGGGACATCCCTAATAATTAGCCCCAAATTAGATAAAGATTAGTCACAAAATCAATAGAATTTCAAAGAGAACATTCTGCAGGGACTGATATTTGTCACTTATTGCGTCGATATTGTGGGTGCCTCACATACTTCATGTATCATTTGTACGTCAAAGTGCAAACTTGGGAAAATAATTGTGTGTTTGCTCTGTACAGTATTTGGCCCCTGAACTAAATGAGTTTGACACCCCCGCCATAATAGAACAGTAAACCACCAAACTTTCTCAAGGCAGGCATACACTGTGCGATTTTTGGCCCATTTTGAGATGATTTTCGACTCGTGCGTCTATTTTGTGGGATCGTGCGAGTCTCTGCTAGATCGTGTGTCGTGCATCGTGTAGTAAACATGGGGTCACGACCAGCTCCCGATCAGCAGTTGTAGGTCGTAAGGAAATCAAACATGTTTGAAATCCAGTCGCTCCTCATGAGCTCCTTGTGAGGTTATCGCACAGTTGAAGCAGTGCTTACCTTAAACTCTCACACTGCGCATGCACGAACACCGTAGGACCGCTCCTGGTCTTTTTAAAGCTTTTTAAAGCTCTTTTTGCTGAGATTGGCGAGTGTCTCTCCACTTCCGGGGTTTTCTTCTTTGTCTGTTTTAATGGGAACGCTTCAGAGTTCTTTTTCTTCTAATTTGTACGTTGCATTTCCGGAAACAAGACCCCGACGTGTCGTGTATGAACGTGCAGTGTGAGCAGTCAGGTCGTGTCAGAGTGTCGGTTCGTACAGTGTGAGAATATGAATCGTGAGCTGCGCACATTCGGGCTCTGCACACGAGTTGCACAGTTTGAGCTGGCCCACAGTGTATCCTCAGGTGTGTTCTGATGACCTTGATGGAGGGATGAAATCATTAGTATTAGTTAACAAAAACTTTGCATGAGCAAAAAGGGACAACGCATGTGGTATAACAAAAATCATATCAAACAATTCACCAAAAGTAACTTTTTCCACCAAACAAAACTGAGGAATGACATGAAATCAAAGTTTATTTTAACCCTTAAAAGGAAAAAAAGATAACAATTCATCAAAGACTTGCCACCCACACACACACACACACTCATAGTGTCTTCATTAATGGTCAAAACCAGCACCCGTCGAGACCTCACTAACAGCCGTCACACAGGAAGATAAGAGGAACACACACCCCACCTCCTCTCAGCATGTTCTTCAAAGTCCTAGTACTTCAGACAACCCTGCCAGGCAGAGCATGGCTGTGTGCGCTTCCTCTGCCACTCTTTGAAAGTTCCTCAGCCCCCCCCACACACACACACACACACACACACACACACACACACTTCCATCTCCCTTACTTTGCTCAGTGTCACCACCCCCACCTCTTTTTTTTTTTTTTTTTTTTTTTTCCTTTTGCTTTCATGCACTCTTCACATCACATCCTCTCAATATAGCAGGAAATGCAGAGTCTCCCGTATCTTATAAACCCATCAAACACGAGGCTGTCCAAGGTGGACCAGGAAAGTAAATTATGTGTCACTCAAAATTTATACCCGACGGTTTTACTGTTGGTCTCCTAGCATGTCCTTCCATTTAAGGACGACTAAAGACAGTTTGATATAAGGAGTCGCCCAGACGACATAGTATGGACTACTTGACAACAACACTTATTGCATTAGGTGAGATCTACAGGATATTATACACCATTTTCAAAGAGATATTTTGTTCAATTATAACCTAAACAGTTGCAGATTCACATCAAGTCACTACTTGTTTGTTTTGATAAGTACGTGTGCATTGAGCCCAGATAGAACAGACGAAACTTGCGATAATTTCCACCAGGGTTGGTGTCAATTACATGTTTTAATTACAATTAAATTATGATTACGAGAACCAACGTCTTTTCCCAATTACAAATAAATTACAATTCTAATTTTTCCCCTGAAAGTCAATTACAATTACGTTCTCAATTTCTAAAGTTCAATTACAGGCTCACTGACTGTTTTTCATATAGCGTTGTGATGATTGTTTGCGGTTTTTTGTGTATACCATGTCATTTCAGCATCTTTAGATTTATATTTGTGCATTTATTATAGTATCTTATGTAAAAGCCCAACAAGGGACAATAGTTGGAATTTAGCAATAACCATAAACATTCATCCAAAAGACCAAAGCGAAACATAAACTTAACATGTCTTCAAATGTCTTTTGATTCTCTTTTACACAAAATAAATAAATATGCCTTCTTTTTCTCCTTTTTCTCCTTCTAGGTGTGGCTTCATATAAATGCCAGGGCCCTGAAGAATACTGGGACCCCCAAGGAGCCGACTTAAGCAACTGTACATCCCCATGGGTCAACCTGATCAGCCAGAGGGTAAAATAGGCACATTAGTAATTATTACAATGTTTTTATAGCGTAAAGGTGCGTTCATATTAAAGGATGAGTTCACTCAGAATGTGTTATGATCAGTAGTTACTCTGGTTTTCAAGAATTAACCGTTTCAATTTTGCCCCAATAAATTGAGGAAGTTGTACAGCTTCCGCTGAAGCCGTCTACACTGGAGCGGGAGGGAACAGGGAGGGGCTGCAGCCTCCGCTCAACAGACAGTGAAGGACGAGGGATTTGTTTGGGATAGAAGTCGCTTAAAAAGTTCAGATTCGAGCACGACCCCGTCGCTCAAATTACACAAGTCACGTCGCTTGAGGGGAGATAACTTGAGGTCGCGTCATTTACATTGATTTTGATGTAATCTAATCGCTTCAGTTGCTTCAGTCGCGTTCGGCAAATGCTGCCTGATTTGCTGTAATGTACTGTAGATCTAGGATGTAGATCTCCTTTAGATGTGTATACTTCAACACCAACATCTCTTTGTAAAGTTAGTTTTATAATCTGATGTGGTCAGAACCCAGAACACATCGCTTTGTACGACATGGAAACTTTCTTGAACTGCCAATGCAAATCAAGGCTCTATTCATCACTTTTACTTACTTTTTTTTTTTTTGGTCTTTGTCTTCTCGTAATTGGTCTATTAATGCCATTGATTAGCCCAGAGCTTTGTTCAATAGAGAGGTTATGCATCTGAATGCGTACGTGTGTTTAGTCTTAGACGTTGCCTTTGGGTTGGGTCAATCGGGATTGAAACAACACGCTAGCACTTTCTCCTATAATGAAGAGCTGCTGCTAACAAAGAATCCAGATAACTTGTTGCCCCACAGCATGATTCTTCTTATGTAAGTCTTGTTTGCTTTTAAATACAAATCGGCAAGCATGGTGTTGTGTGAAAAAACACAAAGCAAAACAAAAAAAAAAAAAAACACATCTAAAGGTTTCTATTTGTACACAAATCAAATCAAAGGACGAGGACTTAAAGGTAAAGTTTCCCCGTGGCGTGCACGTCGGAACACTTATTGTCTACTCAATATCAACGGAGCTCAGCCAATTAAACTAACAGCTATTTGTGGAATGTTCAGAAGCAGAAGGAAATAAATGTCTGAGAAATTATTGGCTACATTTCTAAGCATTGGAGCCTTACACGAGTAATAAACTTCCACGGAAGAGAAATTCTCAAACTTCTAATTGAGATTGGTTTGGTTTTTTCAGCCCCCCATTAACGGCTTTTTAAAGTACTCTGATGAAAATAACAATTGATGCAATACAGGCTTTATTTTTTTATTTTTTTTCAAATTGGTTCCGTTCGTATTCTAATGCCATCTGTAGAAAGTTTAACCCATGTGATTTTCACCTCCAGCCATTGTCCCGTATGTGGGAACAGCTCGTTACCAGAAACAAGAGAGCAAAATGTGAAGAATCATGACATGGGATAATCAAAGGAAACACAAGAACAAAATAATCTACCCAGCATCCTCAGCTTTCCTCATTAGGAGTCATACACAGCACAAGCATGAGGGAGAATCTCAGCTGTGCTCCGTGAAGACCAATTTAAAGCTGCCTAATTGGCTTCATAATAAACTCAGGGGCGATGATAGCAGGTGAATCAGCGCGACACAACAGGACGCTCCTGTTCTAGCTGATGTCACTGCTCGTCGGATGCTTACTTAACCTTTTTTTATTAACCAAACCATGTAAAGTTAACCTGCAGAAATATTGAGAATTGGCATATTTGCAGTAATGTTGTGTTAGATTGTAAAAGTCACATTATATAAAAAGTCACATGGCTGAGTAGTGGCTCGAAAATAATGAAAAAAGCAACTTTAGTTTTTCCACCAGTCACAGTTCCCAAATGACTTGGATTATTTGCATTATGATGGTTATGCAGAATAGTGTAACTGTATTGTTGTATGGTTTATAGGTATCTAAAATGTGTGTTTTTTGGTAAAACTTTTCTTTTAGTTTTATACATAAAGGTTGACCTTGCGCTGTCAATATTATGACATGACACCTGTCATATAGCATGAATAAGGTGTCATGAAGTGTTGTTTGTTACCCTAACCCAGTGCTTCTCATTTATTTTCTGTCACGCCCCCCCAGGAAGAAGAAAATACTCTCCACCGCGATTATAAATAGTATAATTTGTCTATAAAATTGTTATAAGTAAATTTTTTCATACCATTGTATTTGTATTAACATTAAAGAAAACAACAAAAGAAAGGAATATAGATCAACTTACATCAAATAATAACTTTTTAGTCTGTAACATAAAATATTTAAAGTGCATCAATTTGCCTGAAAAAAATAAAAAAAAATAAATAATAATAATAATAATGATAACAATAATAATAAAAAATCCTTATTTAAACTATAAACATTTTCAGAATCAGATTTTATTCATCAAGTACAGTTTAAAAACAATACAAGGAATGTATCTTGGTAGATGGTGCAAAGAACAAAAAACAAACCACAAACACTATATTAATAACAATAATGATAATAATACATATAAATGATGGATATAAATAAATATAAATAAACTCAATAGATAATACTAATAATAAACTCAAACAAAACTAAAATGAATAAAACAACTTGACAAAAGATTAGATCCTAACACAGGTAGTTTGTCATGTCAAAACGTGCATAAGCAGTAAATAAACAGTCTGTGTTGCTGTCAGTTGCTTCATCCAATTGTATGTTGCTTCATCCAGCTTGACAGAGACCATGCCTAAAGCTGCAAATACTAAAGTATCAGCTCCTCTACTATGGTGTGTTTTTTTTTTTACACTGAGCATTCTGGTATGCTACCTTATATCAGAAGATATGATGAAAACAGTTGAAATGGGTTGAAAAAACATCGATGTAGGCTGTAGCATGTTGGAAAAGCATTGAAAGTTGAAAGGAGCTCAAGTAGTTTCATAGAAAGGTGAACAATCCAAGGAAAGTAGAATTAAAATAAAAAATATCAACAGGTTAAAGGATCTGAAAAAATCTAGATGAAGTTGAAGGAGTTCACAAAGTTGAAAAAAGGTAAAGAAAGTTGAAAATGGTTGAAAAATGTTAAAATTATGTGTTACAGTGTGAATTGGGCCTTCGCTAATCCATAATAGCAGTTTGATGATTTTGAAAGGCAAAGTGACGGATACAAAAGAAAAGTTAAACCTCTGATATTAAATATTTTTGCCATTTAAACCATAAAAAAATGCTGTTTTCCTTAAGCTAGCGTGCTAACCACTGCTTCCAGTAGATACAGAGCTATAGCCAGGGCTTTCCTCTCAATAGTTACATAACTGTGAGCTATGCTGAGAATCTGCTGCCTGTGGTAATTGTGTGCGATAGTGCAGCAGTATGGGAAACGTGTAGGTTAAACGTTATTTATTATCAGAGGGTAGATATTTGTATACTGGTATTTGTCATCGTTTCCCATGTTTTCTGGTGTGCAGGCTGAGAAAATAATGGAGCTTGTTTCAGCAGCCGAGGGCTTTCCTCTGATTTGCGTTCAGTTGTAAAGGAAAACTTGTCACACTACAAAAACAGCCGTTACATCTAAATGGGCGACCATTTCTCCCTATAAGTGGATTGGGATATATATATTTTTTTTTTCATACATTTCTTTATCTTTTCCCCTCAGATTAAAGCTGGAGAGACGGCGGCAGTCATAGCCCGAGAGCTGGCGGAGCAAACTAAGAGTAATCTCCATGCCGGAGACATCACCTACACCGTAAAGGCCATGGTTCAGTTGGTGGATCTGCTCGACGTGCAGCTGAGAAACCTAACGCCAGGTGGAAAAGATAGTGCTGCAAGAAGTCTCAACAAGGTATTTATAGCTGCTGCTGCTCATTGTTTCTTTTCTTTAGCTTTGAATTATGGAAATGTCTTAGTATCATGCCTGGCGCTGCCTGCAGATACCTGGTCTTTGGTCTTTTTGCTCACTTTACAAATGAACACCAATTATGCTATATGTACTTTCCCTTCTTACTATATTGACTTTGCCTTTGAGGATAGTAGACATTGCTAAGCTGCTACGCCCAATAAAAACACCGTGTATGCCTCCTAGATCAATGAATTGAACATAATTTAATCGAAAAAGAAAAGAAAAAGGTTGAAATTACCACTTTTATCTCCACTGTAAACACTCTTGTTTGTTGACGTTTTCACACAAAGCATTGTGGGATGTGGAGTCCCGTGACTGGATGCAAAGAAGTGCATTTACTTTATTCTTATTTTGACTTCTATGCACGCAATCTCTGCGACTTCATATCCCACAATGCATTGTGCGGAAATTCCAACAAACAGTGGTTTATAGTGGAGAAAAAAAACAAACTTTCAAGCTGAAATTTCGACCTTTTCCACTTTTTTCTTTTTTTTTCTTTTTGAGTAAATTATGTTTGGTTTATTGATCTACAGCGTCCCCACAGTCAAGAAATTCCTGGAAAAGTTAAGGAATTTGAAAAAAATGATTTTCCAGTTTTCCAGAATTCCAGAAAATTCATGCAATAATTGAACTGTTTTGGAAAAGTTTGGGAAATATTTTAATCTTTGAAATATATTAAACCCCAAAGATGTTAAGTGTTATCTCTCAAAGTGAAAGTGCTGCATACTGGCATGGAGAATGGTAAAAATTTATTTATTTTTTTTTTGAAAAGTCATTGTGAAAAAGCTGTGGGAACACTGGATCTATTTGGCATACACTATGATTTTATCTAGTTTATAATATTGACGGTAGCAGCTTTGAGTGATTTTCTAGTGCAGTGTTTTTCAACCTTGGGGTCGGAACATCATGTGGGGTCGCCTGAAATGTCTAGTAATTGGTAAAAAAAAAAAGACAAAAAACTTAGTGAAAAAAATGTATACAAATTCTATTTTTACATTTTTTTGAATTATTATTATTTTTCAAATATAGATCACACACAATAAATCAATCCATTAACTGTATCCTAAACTTTCTCAAATATAAATGTAATTAAAATAAAATGCAGTATAAAAATATCTGAGGTGGCTCCTCTGTATTTGTAACACACTTTAATAAACTTGATCAAAAACTAATTCTAGGAGAAAGAAAAAGGTCATTTGTGATATAAAGATGGTAAAAATGGGGTTACGACGCAAAAAAAGTTTTGCTTTTGCCACTTTGACACAGGTTGAATGTAAGCAGTAGAAAGCATTGATTACTTCACTCCAGAACAAAGCCCAGTAAAGAGCACTGATGTGATTTTACCTCAAATAATTCATTTTTTTGTCCATGGAAACGCCAATGAAAGCAAAGCTCTGTGAATTTGAAAATGTCAGCTGTTAATTTGCTGCAGTCACCTCTCGCAGACACAAACATGAACACCTGTTTTCTAATAGTGTTTTGTTTACAGGGAATGTTTTTTAAAATCCCATTTCACAGCTGCAACCAGCACAGATGTCCCCATTGAAATTTTACTGCCAGTCTTCCCCAAATGGGAGGGAAAGCTGTAAAGATGGCCAAGAGGCCTCAGAAGAGTGTTTTGATGAGTTAATTCACATGGAGGAGTTACTAGAGTTTATAATACCTCTTGAAATAACGGGGTTTCTCATTAAACCAACTTTTAAGGCCACAGAATCTGCTGTGATGGATACCATTGCAACTCTTTCTTTTCTCCCATTAGATAAAGTGGAAACTGAGGTAATGTTAAAGTAAAACTCATTATTGAAAATCGCTGGCGGTTTTACCAGCGCTGATACTCAGTCTTTTCTTTCAATAAAATGCTCCCAAAGCTTTGTCCTACGTGTTCACCTTCTGTCACCATTGAGAACTCTAGAGCTTTGAAAAACACTTGTGCTCACCAAGTGGCCAATGTTCAGTCATTTCTAAACAACTTACAAAGAGATAAACAAATTAAAGCTGTGTTTCCTTTTATAGCAAAAGCACAGTTGACTCTGCCAGCTAGCAATGGAAGGGTTGAGTTGGAAAACAGAGACATTAGTCTAGTGATCAAACAGTCCCATGATCAAAGTCATGGGACTCTGCAGAAAAGTAGCCTTCATAGGGGGATACACACTGTACTATACACTACAAACTCAATGAGTGTATACTGTCCACTATAGACTATAAATATGGTTCGGATGATGATTGTTCCCACTGAAGTATACTTCAAAGTTTCCCAAGAGGCATTTTGAACCTATAGCAAACAACGGAAGCACACTGAGGCTAAATATATCAGTTAATTCTCCACCTTTGAAAGTTCTGGAAACATTTTAAGTGAGAAAGTGACCAAGTAGAATATCAACATGTGGTCATTTGATCCATAAAACTCGCAGAAATACACTTCATTCTGGCATTTCTGAGATTTTCAGAGACTCGTCATTGTGCTACTGACAAAACTTTCGGTTAACTTCAAAACACGCGCCCTATTTATAAAAGCGTTAAAAAACAAATGGAAGACAAGAAGAGATGCTTTTGTTTTGTAAAGGGGATGTTTGACTTTTAGCTTGAAGCCAGTCCCAGGACAATTTTACATTCCGCCCGCAAAGCATCATGGGGCGGTTGAGTATGACTATTGTGCCCACCGTGCATATACCTAAAAAGTAGTTCCAACGAGATTCATTTTGTCTTCTTTTTGAACTGTATGTTAAGTTGAGGTTTTGTTTATTCAAAGTTTTTCAGTAAATGTTTTATCTCCCGACATGTTTCGACTGTCAACTGCCAGTCTTCGTCAGAGGAGTTCTTCTGATCGCCTTTGATGATTCCTTTGAAGTTTTACTTAACTTCCATATAATAGGTCCAGCGAGATTCATTTTGTCTTCTTTTTGAACAGTGTGTTAAGTTGAGGAAACCAAATGAAAACTGAACTTAACATAATGTTAAAAAAAAGACCAATTGAATCTTGCTGGAACTATTACATGGAAGTCAAGTGAAACTTCAAAGAGAAAACATCAAAGGTGATCAGCAGAACTCCTCTGACGAAGACTGGCAGTTGACAGTCGAAACACATCGAGAGATAAAGATTTCCTGTAAAACCTTCTGATGTGCTAAAATGTTGCTAGTGTGCTACGATGTTGCTAGTATATCTTGGTTAGTTGTCATTACTGTGAAACAGCGTAAAATAAAAAGATTGTTTACTATATTTGGCTATCACCTAATGTTTACCCAGTCAAATCAGATTTAAACAGTCTTAACTTCTGCTTTTATCACCACATTGAAATTTATGACAACTTATTAGGGCCACATTAAAATAAAGAGTTCTGAGCACTTTGAGATTAAAGTCGTAATTTTGTTAGCATAAAGTCGTATGTATAATCTCACTTAATGCTCCACATTCTTCATAACGCACGAATGACCACAACACAGGGAAAATAATGATTGTATTTCAATTTAATTTTCAGAAAATTACTTTATTCTCCAAATATTGACTTTAATCTAGAAATTGTACGGCTTCAGTCTATGACTTTAATCTCATGAAATTATGATGTTATAAAGATATGACTTTATTCTAATAACATTAGGACTTTATTTTTGAAATATTACGACTTTATTCTTGCTGTCGTACTAGACTTTGTAACGCTTGTTATGTGGAATTGTTAACTTTGTCGACTTTTTACTGACTCATCTTTCTTTGGGTTGCAGCTGCAGAAAAGAGAGCGCTCTTGTCGCTTTTATGTCCAGGTGAGTCTAAATCCTCTTTTGAACATGTTTATTGTCGTTAATCTTTTAATTTGTCACCGTCTGTGTGATTAAATGTGAAACAGTACGATAAAAATGTGCATTTTGGGACCAAACAGTCCCATTTAGTAGTTATCTCACCATCACTCTGATTTATCTTACATGTGGGATGTCCACGGTTTAGTTTTTCATTTTCTTCAATTCTTTTTTTAAAAACCTAAAGTGTTTGTTTCCTGCTGAAATGTCTCGTCACCACCATTTCTCGAGCCAGCAAAATTCAAAGCGAAGGGTGGCATCCGTCTGAGTAAAGCTTTCACACATGTAACACATGTCTGCTTTCCTCAGCAAATGCTTAAAAGGCAAAATAAGTGACCTCATTATTCCAACAAGTCAACTTAGAACCACTAAGTCAGCCAAAGTCACGGTGCGTTATGATTCTCCCTGATGCATAATACATATTTTTCCCTTTTTTTTATTATTTTATTTTTGGGGTGGGGGTGGGGGGGTGGTTCTCTCTGCTATTTCATGGGCCTCAGTGATTTTGTTATCCCTGGGGGTGACATTTTAGCTGTCATCAGAATGATTCCTACCTTGACAAGATAACTGGGCTGGAAGTCGACATCCTGTCTTCCATGCAGATGGTTTAAATTAAACTATGCACTTAAGGCAGATGTTGTTTTCTATATGTGTCGAGCGACACGTACGCTACACGGCGACAATTCCTGTCAGTGCACGGCAGACGCCACTTTATTTCTTGTCGTGTGATGGCCATTGTGACAACGGCATCCAAGTGCAAGGCATGTTTGCGTATGTTTCTGCATACTAATTTGCACAGATGGTGTTGCAAGTGCAAGATGCCTCTAGAACACATTTGGTTGCATTGAGTGTGTTCCTTATTGTCAACAGATTCTCATGTTGGATGTTTGTGCACCTAAAACCTGGAGGACAATATGTATTATAGACAAATACAGTATGTAGGAAGAAGTGTTTAGGGTATACTGTATTTTGCATACATGCGTGAGAAAACATTCCTCCTGATAAATAAATGTATATATTTTAGTGAAGGGTTATAACTAAACCCTATTACTTGCATTGCTAGACATTAATTCCATAATTAGTTGTACTTGAAAATCATAGCAACATATAGATAATTCAAGGTAAGCAGCTCTATTCAATTCAGAATATCAGTTAGAATTTCAGTTTCAAAGAGAACGTTAAAATGCTACGTGCTTTTATGTGAAGCTTGGTGCCACCAGTCACAGTAAGATCAATAGAAGCGTTTGGGCACGTTTTTATGGAACAGCTTTATCCAGAATATTGGTTGCATCCAGGTCTTTGTCAGATGATCTATATTGCATCTGATTTTTCATTTTCCACATATGATGCTCACAATTACCATATTCAGCAGAGGTTATTGTATTTTATCTTCACACAATGGAAAACTAAGTGACCAGAAACAAAGTAGGGCCTGAACTACACAACAGACAATGTCCACAGAGCAAAACAGATAATGTCTAATAGATTACAGAAACTAGCTATAAACCCAACTTAACTTTGTAAAGCTTGAATTATTAAATCATTGACAGAAAGTAGAGCCTTTATTGGTCCCTATGAACAACCAAAAAACATATTTAAATATCAATGTCCATTTATGAGTTTTAATTTGTATCATGTTTGATACATCCGGTCTCAATGCTTAGATATTGTTTGCTTGTTTTTTTAACCAACAAAAACATAATAAATAACAAAAACAAATTGGTAATTCTATACACATTTTTTGGTGCTATTTTCATGCAACATTGAGTTATCCACCAATGGAACATTTCACTTATTTTTTCACATATTCTTATTCATTGTGTTCAACATGGTTTTACTAAAACAGAGATTATAAAATATAAACTAATGTCACACTCCATCAACCCAGTAACTCTTCCTATTGATGTTTCAGTAAAAAAAAAATTATATTTTTTATCTTAATCTTTTCAAAACTGGGAAGAACCACCTCTAAAACTACATATACTGTACATCTTTCCTTATAAATGACAATATTGTTGAGTTGCTGGAAAGGCTTCTGCTGAACTAATTACTGTCCCATGGTGGATTATCCTTGTACTGCATGTATATAATTCTATACATCAGGTTTTTCAAGATGAAAATCATGTAGAGTTCCAAAATGTATCAAATATGTTACGTTGGGCGTTATAGGGTTAAAGGCCTTGACAATTCCACGCTACCCATCGTAACATAGCAACAGGGTGGCAACTTTAAGAGCTAATTATTCACCTTTATACTCAATGCACCACAAGACATTGACAGCTTCTGTGGTGCAGGTATTAAAGTGTAATATATCCTTCATCTGTCGCCAGTTTTAATCTCGACGTGACGCTCAGGTGTGTAGTGCCTTCTTTCCTTCAGTTTGTTTGGGTGACGAATTTGGGAAAACAGTGAAGTGCTTTCTCTCTGCGTACTGGAATAATGAAGCAACATCTGTGGCCTTAGGTAAACACAGGCATTGACTGAGCGCGACGCCTGCCTGTGAGGGACTTTCATTGATTAGGGAAATTGGCCAGTGTTTTTCTCAACAGGACCCTGGTGGCTGGTATAAGTGGGAATAGCTGAGGAATAGAAAACAAATGAGGGATGCACCTGCTTGCTGTGCTTGTGCCCCCCCCCCTTTTTAGCTCGGAGCCCCGCGCACCGTGCTGGAAACTGACTCTGACAGTACCGCAGGAGAAGGCAGATTGCAGCAGTGCAGGTAGTCATTTGTTAAGGGAGAAATGTGGACCAGATTGAAACACAGGACTGAGGAAGTCTATCCTGCGATATTCATCAGGAAAAAAATGGGAAAATCTAACGTTTGCTTTCATATTTATATATTCATAGACAATTTGAACCAGTCAGCTTCCCTTTGCTGAACCTGTGCACGTACGGGTGGTCAACGATGTGTTACTCTTGCTACTACGCCTTGGATTTGGGTACAACTTCCTGTTCCTGTGTGAATGGCCACGGTTACATGATGTTTTTCAAGTTAAAGAGGAATGAACTTTTATTCCGCTTTAAAGAGGAATTAAAGCTCCCATGTAAACGTGGCCATTGACAGGTAACACTTTACTTAAGGTTTTATACATAAAGGCTGACACTACACTGTCATTAGCATTTTTTTGCGACCATACGATTGCTGATCGGTAGCTGGTTTTGAGGTGTTAATCGTCTCTTGTGAACCCATGTATACTACACGATGCACGACACACAATTTAGCCGAGACTCGGCTTGATCCCAAAAATAGACGCACGACTCTTTCTCAGTGTATGCCTGCCATTATGTTGTTTTTATGATAATATTCTCTGTCTGGCTTGAATCTGTGTACTTGAATCTTGTTGGGAGTGGCATGTGCAATTTCTTTGTACTTTGTGCAATGATAATAAAAAGGATTCTGTTATATAAGGGTTAGGTAGAGTTTAGGTTTGTGTAAGGGTTCGGGTAACAAACGGCACTTAATGACAACCTTCATGACACCTTATTAATGCTAATGACAGATAATGACGGCGTAATGTCAGCCTTATGTATAAAAACTAGTAAAGTGTTACCCCAACTTTCTCTTCTAGCTTTTCATGATGACTTGTAACCAACAGGTACAATTCATCATTAATAATCTGCTACTCGCTAACGTCCCACTGGAAGTTTTCCCCATAGTCCTATTTATAGTTTCACCTCCAGGGTTAATATATGTGAATAATTCCGTGAATTTCTTTATTCTCTATCTGCCGAGTTTGATGCCACTGAGCATGATTTAACCTCGATATAAAACCACAAACACGATAGAGCTTTTTTTTTTTTTCTCTTTCTTGCGTCTTTTGATCGTAAACCAACATGATAAAAATGGCTTCTTGCCTCATTTGCCTTTGGTTATATTAATGGCAACTCATTCATAGGCAGTGACATTATTGTGTCCCATTACCCTGATTATGTCCATCCATGTTGTTCCAGTCAAACCTGCAAGGGTTTTTTTTTTTTTTTTTTTGGGGGGGGGGTTGATTTTAAAGCAAACTAATGATGTGGAATTTACAGTAAGATCCACATTTTCCGGCAGATGAAGGTATTGGAAGGAATATCGTGCAGAAAGCCAAGTGCAGTTCCAATTTGCCTGAAATGGAAAAAAAGGATATCAGGCACAAACGTCTCATTAAAATGACACCTTTGCATGCAAAAGATGACTAGGGGAGTGCCACGGCGTGATGACCTTATAGCAGGCGGAACAGTAGGAGTCTCCTGTAACGAGATAATAAAAATTTCCCTCGCAGTCAATTTGTTGAAAGATAAAGATAACAACTTCCTAATAAACACGGACCTCTTCATCTGGCCTGCAGTTCAGGGTTCTGCTTGAATAATCTCTCTGAGTGGTTCCTGCACGTTGTGAAGAGGTGACTGCTGATCAGGTAACGGTTATAATTGAGTGTCTAATGTATGTGTCAGTGTAGTCGTTGATTGGTATTCTTTAGCTCCTCCAAAAAGGGTAGACAGTAACTGAATGAAGTGAACAAAGTGAGCGCAAAAGCAGAACATACAACATACTTTTTTTTTGCGGCCCCGCACCAAAGTCGTCCAAGGACCCATACCGGTCCACGGTCCGTTGGATGTGGACCACTACAGCGTTAGTCGCACTGTGATTTCACTTTTGCTTGACCTTTAATCTTAGTGCTACTAGTGATATGACTTAAAGCAGGGGTGTCAAACTCGTTTTAGTTCAGGGGCCAAATACGGAGCAGTTTATCTTCAGTGGGCCACAGATTTATCATTTTCATCATCATGATTATCCCCCGCCACAAACTGTGGAAGGGGGTTATATAGGTTTATGCTACGTGCATCCGTCCGTCCGTGTTAAAGGCGACAGCTTTTTTCAGAAACTGTTTAAGATAGGATAACCATATTCGGTGTGTGGCTTCAGGGTAGCAATACCTTGATGGAGTTCGAAAATGAGAAGCGCTCAATTAGGAAAATGTTGTGAGTTATGACAACCAATCTGGTTGGCAGAGGATGTTGATGACTGTCTTCTTGTTGTGCTCTAGTTTGCACTTTCACGTATAAATAAACTATAAACTATGTACGGAACTGATCATATCAAAGCAATGTGGCCAATTTTTATGTAATTGGGGGAAATTTGGTGTAATAATTTGAAGAAAATTGCAGGATTTGGGAGTTTTTTTTTTCTTTGTTTTTTAATAATTTGCGATTAAAGATGACTGCCATCATGTAAGTATGTACAGTGTCTGAAATAGGCTTAAATAATGACTCTGCGTGTTGGAAATAGATTAATCAATGTTTCCAAGTACCAATTGCAATGTGTTCAAGTACCCCTGGTTGGGAACCACTGCTCTAAACGGCCGGATTTGGCCCCCGGTCCTTGAGTTTGACACCAGTGACCTAGAAGGACCCTCCATTGTTTTTAAAAGTTTGACACTAAAATTGTGTGAATGCACTTATTAGAAGATCTATGTATGTATGATGAAAATAATGTTACATGGAGACATAATTATGTTATTGCCTTTTAAAGATGAGACTTATTTATAGTTTAAGGGAGATCAAATCTTGAACGACACAGAAAGCGTGATGGTTTAGTGTGAACATGACCTTCTACTTCACAGCCCATTGACAAAATGAGTTTGTGACTTTGTTTACATTAACACCCAGAGGTAAAGCCTAACAAAAACCTGCAGATTGGTTTTCCATCTTTTGCTATCTCTGAGGAAATAATAATTCAGGTTTGTTTTAGTTGGTTTGCGTTCGTAATCGTCTTTAAACGCTCCAAATATTTTACTGACATCGTTCATCAAAGACTTTTAATTCATGTAACTTGATGGTGTACACTTTGCCTTCAATCCATCCCCCGTGTCAGCTGCTGTATATATGCACACATTCCAGTGATATATACACAAACAGACTGATTAATTCTCTCTTTAGTTCACTCTTAATCATCTTTCTAATATCCAGTTTCATTTCAATTCACACTCTACAACCGTAGCACAGCGGCATAATAATTTATAACAGTTGTACTCAGGTCACTCGTCACATTCCTCTTTCGTTTTGCTCTGTGGGCACAGGTGGTAGTTTTGTCCTCACAAAGCAAAATAAGTTCATACACTATTTATTAATTCATCTTATGGCACGTGTTTTTTGTTTGTTTTTGTTTTTTTGCGCTGGTGCCTCTTCACCACACTTTAAAATCAATTTAACCTAAAAGGAAACACATCAATTCAGTTATAGGGGCGAGTTCTGCATAAAAAGTTCAATATGTATTTACTTTCTTTATGCCATTTTTTGTTTTTTTTGTTTACAATGCTTACTTTCTATAAAGATTTACTCAAGAGTCCAAAAAAGAGAGATACTGGGAAAAACCAGGGAAAAATGAACTGTAAAGACCAATTGGAAGTGCATATGTTTTTAAACTTCAATTTTTTTTAAAAAAAAGTTCAAACTGGTTACTAGCATTTTCCATTCGGTATCACTTTAGGGGACATCTATTAACCATTAGTTTGTTGCTTATTATCATGCAAATTAGTAACATATTGATTCTAAATTAGTCATTATTAAGTACTTATTAATGTCTTATTCTGCATGGCCTTATTATACAACCACTAAGCCATTAACTAAGAGTTTTCCCTCAATAAAATCAGAATTATTACTTATTAGTAGTAAATCAGGATTAGGGTTAATGTTAATCCTAATCTTAATCTTGATCCTAACCCTGTTTGGACTGTGAGATTGTTATTAAGTGTATAATAAGGCATTAATAAGAATAAGGTATTGATAAGTACTTAATAATGACTAATTAAGAGCCAATATGTTGCTAATGCTAATAAGCAACTAATAAATGGTTTATAGGCGTTCCCTAAACTAAAGTGTTACCTTATTGGGTAATAGAGCTTTTTTAAAAACAACTCAAAGCCACTTTACAATGAAAGTACAGATGATAAAAAAAGGAGTATACTGTATTTAATAATGAAAGAGTCCAGTGTGGTACAGTTTTGAGTGTCTTAGACACATAAGGCATGGAAAGAACAATACACCGCCACCTGATCCCTTAAATAAACACTCACCAACACAGAAAGAACCACACACATCCTTAGGAGAGAGAGAGAGAGGGAGAGCACTTTATAAAATATTTAAGCGACATGCTAGAGAGATTGTCAGTGAAGATACTGTATGTGTGGTGAAGTAAAAGGTGGATATGGTGCAACAACCTTCCCCCTCCTAAGAGACGCCCGATCAGATGGAAGACAACAGCAAGGATGAAAGTCAACCCTTTGATGGTGACGTTGACAATAGGAAATAAACAAAAGGTTTCACGAGCTCCGTCTTCAATGTTAGCGTGAGAAAACCTCACCGTGGTGCGAGAGTGGAAAGGGAAGGTTGAGAAAGAGAGAAAACCAAGCAGCAGCAGCAGCAGCATGTCGGAAAAGGAAAGAGAGGGAGATCAACCTCAGCCAGAATCAATTTCCCAGAGCCGGAGTTCATTTCATCAATCAGCGCACAGATAGAGGCACACGCAGTACTGCCTGAGTTGGACCGTTGCCAGGACTGTACGTCCGCTGCCCCCGTACCTTCCTTTATCTGCAAATGGACCGTGCACTGCAGGAGTAATCTCGGTTCCTCTAATGGCCACTGATTAAAAAAAAAAGGGTCCTTTTGATATCTAGAACAGTGTTTCTCAAATGGGGGTACGTGTACCTTCAGGGGTACGCGATGGCACTACAGGGGGTACAAATGAAAGCATTAAAAATGTATTCATAATGTTTATCTTTGGTTAAAAATGGTAATAATACTAAATATTACCAGCAACTCACAAAACGACAATAAAAACATACAAAATAAGATGATATATAATAATGAATAATAAAAAGAACAGACAAACGACAGCAGAATATGCAAAATGACACTAAAACACACACACCGAGAGAATATTTTCAATAATGCCAACAACACACAAAAACGACAACAGACACACTAAATGAGAGAAAAATACACAAAAATAACAGAGAAACTAACAAAACGACATGAGAAACAACCAAAATGACACCAAAAAAAGGAGAATAATTTAAATAATTCCAACAACACATAAAAACGATGACAAAAACACACAAAATATGAGAAAAATGTACTGTATAATTAAAAAGAACAGACAAACAACAACAAAATGACACATTAACATGATTATAACATGAACTGAAAATACTAGGGTCAGTCTTGGCCCCACACAGGGTGGGAGATGATGGTAAATGACAAAAACCATAGAAATAAATCTATTCAAGAGGCACTAAATACTGTTTCATTCCACTTATTTACAAAATGAAATTCCTTAAACTGTGCGTCATCACTCATTTATTCCAATATTATGCTCTACAGTTTGTTTTTTCCCACGGAATTCTGAGCAAAATGTGGTAGTCGGTCAGAGAGGGGTACTTGCATTTAAATGCTAGAATGGTACAGTTTACAGTACAAAATGAAGCTTTAAAATGGAATATTTATAATTAATAATAATAAAAAAATGATTTACCTAAGAATGTAAATTGTACCAAAGGCTAACTGATTAAATACACTATTACAGAGTGCAGAACCTGTATTATAAATGTAAATATTGCCAATGATCAGGTTAATTTAATCGTGGCAACCAAAAATGTGATTGATTGTGCAGCTCTAGTACAGGGTTAGGGTCAATTATAGTTGTAAATGCCTAATTGATAATAAATTACAATTATGGCATTATTGTAAATGTAATTTTAAAAATATGTTGCTGTTCTAATGTAATTAATTTGAGTTTAGATAATTGACTTGTATTTGCCATGAAAATTCTATAAAAATTGTCAATTATAATTTAACGCTAAACAAGTGAACCGTGTTACAGTTTTATGTACAGTTCTACACATCAAGTTTTACCACATTTTACCATTTAAAAATTGAAATCGAGAGGTATATTATATTAAATTAAAACCCATATTTTCATTGATTAGGAAGCCGAACAACGTAACCAATTGATAGGAAATAAATTACGATCGATAATTGTTTTTAGTGTATTTTACAGCTGATTTAGGACCCGTTTTCATAAGAGATGCTAACAGAAAGCTAACACAAGAGGAAGGTTAGCTTTTATTAGATTATTTATTTCAGGCTCAGTAATTGAGAATGTAATTGTAATTGTCTTTCTGAGGATACAAAAATAATTGTACCCTAATTAAATTGTAATTGGGGAGAAAATGGTGGTCGCTGCAATTGTAATTGAATTGTAATTGAACATGGGTAGTTGAGAACGTAATTGTAACTGAAAAAATGTAATTGACTCCAACCCTGATATAGTGTACTGACATTTGTGACCAGAAAAAGATAGTTTCAGAATTTACATAGTACAGCTTGCAAAAAAAAAAAAAGAAAAAAGCCTTTAGCCTTGTGTTTATTACCTCTTAAATTGAACTTAACACATCCATTAACCTTCAAGGTCCAATGAAATAGCTTTCAGATACTTTCCCTGTGTTTTATAATGTCTTTTTCCATTACGTTTTGTGTTGGGGTGGGATATTAAAAAAAAAAAAAAAAAAAAAAAGGCGAGAAGGTTTCACTTAAGAGTTGAAATTTAGGCGAGATGAGGACACTGAAGTAGTCATGCGCTACATTAGCAAAAGGAAAGGGTGAATGACTGTGTTGTTGCCAAACACATTTTGCCTGTGTGGGCTCCATTTAAAACCCAAGGAGACGTTCTGTTAACTGTAATTTTGAATGTCACCTTGTTTTTGGAACTGTTTAGGAAAGTAAGGAGATGGCGGCGATGTAACAAATACTGCATTTTCTTTACAAATGAAATCGTGAAAATTGCAAAGGGAATGGCATTGAATAGTGCAATTTAATTACTTCAGATAATCTACTTTTTAACCAATCACAGTTAAATGCACTATAAAATAACATCAACATTTGAAGAAATTGGTGATGTGTTATCTTATTCATTTGTATGTATTTAGTTTGTTGCTTTTTATGCTACGTTTATGAATGATGCACTGATGGTATGGCATTTTTATATAATTTTAAAATGTTTTCCAAAGACATGGAAAAAAAAAAGAACATGTACAAGCTAAGGACTATAGGCCACTTGGTAACAATAGCGAGAGGTTTGCTTGTTCTGGTTTTCTCTCACGACTTTAAATGTGTATGTATTGCAGTGAAACACTAGAGTCGCTACTAAATTTACCATGAGACAACATGTGTGGCTGTGATGGTTGAAATGTTGTACTTTATAGAATTTTATTTGAGAGTGGCATGAGAGCTGTGTCTCAGATATGGGAAAGATGTACATTGTGGGACGTATCATCAATAGGGGGTTTTGCAGCTTTTCTAACATTAGACACCCTCATCAAAGGTGGTCAGCTACAGGGTGATCAAGCCTGAGCTTGCGTCTCATAACGGGTCCCCACTCTGTCCTGTCTGCAGCTTTAGGCCACCACAAGTACATTATTACTTCTGTAAAGGAGGTAATATTTCCACCGCTGTGTATTCGCTTCAAAAGTAGCGAAAATTGTAACCAAATATAAACCTTGGAATGGAGGATTCCATTAAATGTTGGAGGAGATCCGTATCAATATACTGACTCTGGATTAGTTTTATAAACTCGCAAAATCTCATCATTGGCAAAATATTCAAAAATTCATATTTTGACTCATAGTTGCCAATCTTGATTAAATCTGACTCAGTTATTTCAAGTTGGTTAATCAATTACCCCAGTTTCATCTGGATCAGATCTGGATTGCGCATTTCATCGCAATTTTTTTGAAAAAAAAAAAATTGGGGTGCCCATACATCTGGACCTACTGTATAGTTGTTAATTGGCTTATAAAAGCTAAATGTCATTAAACAAATTTAATGGTGAAACCCAAAAAATCAAGTAATTTGAATTTGAATTGAGTAGAAAGTACAAATAGAATATAAAGTAATTCCCAAGTTGTGTTTGATATTGACTTGTGGCCATAATGCCTGGCTAGATTGTTGGTTTGTTTACTATTATATTGAATAAAAGGCGTAGAACTAAATCCTGATTGACCAAATCATGTTTTTCATGAAATCCATCAAACGCAATTATTGTAGGTTATCCCCACTCCAGCAACACAAAAGCAGCTTCGTCCCAATGATCACAAACACTAAAGAAGACATCTCTGTATTTGGAGATAGGAGACGAATACTCAAGTGGCTCATCACGGAACGTGTGCTGTCAATCACCTGCGTCCCGACGTCGGGACAATACTCTACGGTCTTTAAGTCATAATTTCATTCACTACTTTAAATGAGATGAAATTGGCATGCTATATGCATATTAATAACCTTAATGACTTTGTGTGTGTGTGTGTGTGTGTCATCGTGATTTGGTATTCAGTGAGTCAATGTCATCTTTATTGCTTTCATTCAGCTTGTATTAAAACTACCCTGAAGGGCCAGTGTGAAAACCAATTTCTATACTAATATTGATATTAGATGATGCTTGTATACGCTACCCGTGCTTGTTTACTTACTAATGTTTATCTAGAGGCCTTTGTATATGCCGCTATCCTCAATTTAACCCTTTGGTTGCTGAGCTTCCTGTTTATTTGTCTTTGTGTTTGCCTTGACAAGAACTGAACAAGAGAAAGAAAACCTTGGTCTCAATAATGTCAATGGCTAAAGTGAAAAATCTCCCTTAATAAACATGATCAACCTTTGCCTTGTGCTAAATGTGAAAAGGCACCATTGGAGATGATCTTAAGATAATGAGGAATTTTAAACTGCCCGTGCGTGCCCGTGCGCGTACACCCCTCAGACTCAACGTGCCAGCAGGTGCAGAGGTGTGTGCTCGCTCTTGCGTCAGCCGCGCAGCGTGTGCAGCTGTGTCAGTGTGGGCGCTGTAATGTGTGTGAGGTTGGGTTTTTGAATGGGGAAGAGCCGTCTGGCAGTGTTTGAAACTCCCCACCAGCCTTGGAGAGTTCAGTACAATCAGTACTGCATCTGTTCTCACTATCACAGTAACGCCAAGCAAACGAGCAGTCGTACATTGTAAGGTTTTGGAGGGGCGGTTGTGCATTATGGTCTAAAGTCAGAGTGTTTTCAATAACCCTTTATTCAGGATTCTGTTTAACACACAGTAGAATGTGGTTTCTCTTATCGTCTTCATCGATATCCTCATGCTGTCGAGGAGACATGTTTAGGAGAGCGCCAACCTCCACCAAGCACCAGATAGTCCTCTTTGCCAGATATTGGTAGTTATCTGGATCAGTGATCCTGATCATGGTACCATTAGGGTGGTAGACAATATAATGGTATATTTTTATTTTTTATTTTTTTGCCAGCTCGCATTTTGCCTTCTTCCTATTGATATTTTGAACGTTTGTACCAAAAATGTAGCCAAAAAAAAAAACGACCGTAAAGGATGGCACAACCAAAGAATGCGTACATTTCACATGTATCAGAAACTATAACGATATAAAGGTATGTATGGTCATCATACTAAATGAGTAGGAACATTCAAACAGTTCAAACACCATTCCTGAAAATAGAAAAAAAAACATCAACATTGTGATACAAGTGTGCCTCCCCTAAACATGGAGCAAATGACTCCATCTTCCATTTTTGGTACAAATAATTACAATATCAATGTGAACAAGGAACAAGGTGACCTGGCTAAAGTTGGTGATTATTGATTTAGTGAACCACCCGAATGATCATTCAAATTTTAAAGGCTTGGATTAAATTCCCAACTTATTAATAGCTATAGATTAGGTCCAAATGTATGGGCACACCTATTTTTCTGAAAAATGGCAATGAAATGCTCAATCTAGATCCGATCCAGATAAAACTCTCTGAGGTCATTGAGAAACTATCCTGACTTAAGAAAGTCAAATTTCTGAAAGATTGGTTTATTACAAATAGATATGAGTTTTTGAAATTTCACCAATAATGAGAGATGAGGATTTTTCCATTTTAGAAAGTGATCTAGAATCAATATTGATTGAATTTATTGGAAACTTCCATAGCCTAAAGTTAAAATCCATTGAGTACTTTTAACATAATTCTACTTACAGACAAAAAAAAAAGATTAAACACCAGTGAAAATATTACCAATCCGATCAATAAAAAGGGAATTGAAGATGTTGTACATGTTAGATGATGGCATTAGATGTTTTGTTTTTGTTTTTTCTGGATGCGACTTCCTTCTCAAGAAATAGAATACATCAACAAAGTTTAAACACATTTTCTGCATGACTCTTTCTATTGTACACTGAGAATTCTTAGCAGTGTTAACATTAATCTCTTGACAAACTGCTGATTTGTAAAGCTGTAAAATTCACTCTTTTTTTTTTTTTCTCTCTCAAAATGGATGGTCAGGATCAGTTTGGGTTCAGCAGCTCGATACCAGGAATGAATTGCTTCACTTGACCAATTAGTATTCCCGTCATAAATCTTGCCAATGGCATTTTTAAATCTTTAATGGTTCTTAATTTTTCATCTTGTCTTAAGGATGTTCTCATTTCCCTGTTTCTCAATGGCTCTGGCAATTGTTGCGCTGAGATTAAAGCCTCTTTAATACTTGTTCAACGCTATTAATATGCAGCAGAGATCCGAGCCTAATAGATGCAGATAGCTCCGAACGGCAAACACCTTTTGCATCTATTGAAATGTCTTTTCTAATTTGTTGTTTTCCTGTGGTGCATTTGTGTTTTGGGATTGTCTGCATGGAGGAACATTCATCACACCAATTAAAGACTTTTGCCTCGGGTCATGTAAGACCAGGTCTCGAGGCTAGCGAGCATGGGCTCTAATGCATTTAGAGCGATGAAAGTCCAAACACAATAAGTAATTCATTGTCTACTACAATATCAGCTCATTTAACTTATAGTTGTTGCTCAAAGTTGAAAAAGTTTAGAGTTTAAAAAGGTTGATGTCAAAAGATTATTCCTATGTACTGTTATTGTTTACTCGATTTCTCTAACCTTCTATTAAGTTTCTCTTTAACATTTCTGTTTCTCTTCAGGCAATGGTGGAGACAGTCAACAATCTGCTTCAGCCACAGGCCCAGGCTGCATGGAGGGGGCTAAGCACAGCAGAGCAGCTAAAGGCGGCTACAATGCTGCTGGACACGGTGGAGCAGGGGGCTTTCGTCCTCGCCGATAACCTGCTGAAGACGGATATTGTGCAGGAGAACACAGACAATATCCGTAAGTAGATGCTAAACCCTTTACCTGTAATTCAATATTGGCATATTGAAGATGTCATTGTAATAGAAAAAGCTTAATGGAGATTAGATATAAAGTCATCGCACTCTGATGACTTTCTTAGTATTCAGACTTTCCGAAGTGATGACTTGGCAGTAAAGACCACTACTCATTACAATATTCGTCCGTCAATAGTAGCCTTTTTATTATGCCACGTCATGTACGTTTCTGTTGGAGAAGCTTGATTTCAAAGATCTACAGAACCCAGTTATTTACCACTGCACCTTAAATGAAGTGTAATGACGAATGCGCTGCAAGAAGCTATAGCAATAGTTTCCCGATTGACCTTCTACCCTTTGTTTCAGTGTGGGTGACCAAGTGGTTTTATTTTATATACAGTGGGGCGAAAAAAGTATTTAGTCAGCCACCAATTGTGCATGTTCTCCCACTTAAAAAGATGAGAGGCCTGTAATTTTCATCATAGGTATACCTCAACTATGAGAGACAAAATGCAGATCTCCTCTCGAGCAGTGATGTTTTGGGGCTGTCGCTGGGCAACACAGACTTTCAACTCCCTCCAATGATTTTCTATGGGGTTGAGATCTGGAGACTGGCTAGGCCACTTCAGGACCTTGAAATGCTTCTTACGAAGCCACTCCTTCGTTGCCCGGGCGGTGTGTTTTGGATCTGGAACTAATGAGCTCCAGTATTCTATCTAAATATGATGATAAAAAATAACATAATCTATGGGTAAATGTTTGTAAGATTTAAAAAACAAAGGAATTACCACCAGGAGGCGATCTTACACGTTCTGGTTATTCCATGTTCTCTTTTAAAGTTCTCCTAGCTTTTCATGCAATATTTTAGTATTTAATGCACTTATTTATTCAAACTACTTTTGGGATTTTCTTTTTTTTTTTTTTTTTTAGACAGAGAGAGAGAGAATATTGGCAAGAAAATGTAAACTAGTAAACAAATTATATCAATACAGGCATGTGATTAAGGGGTAAACTTTGTTAACTTGGGTTGAATGAGCTCTTTCAATGTTTTGGTATCAGGATGATATAGTGTCTGTTTTATTACCGTCGACACAGCATATTTGGACTTAAGTTTTAGTCATAGTCTTTTGACTAAAATGCAACTTGTTTTTATTTTAAGCAACCACACAACAAAACAAAACAAAAGTAATTTTGATTGATACCATCCAAAAAAGAAACTTAGTTCTGATTGTAGTTTAGTTTTTATTAGTTAACAAAAATATTAATGGATGTTGATATGATTTTTGCTTTACATGTATTCTTTAATCAGGGTTCACACTAATCCTTAAAAAATCTTTAAAGGCATTAAATTCATGAACCTAAAAATAAGGTTTATTTTTGTTTGTTTTTTTTAAAGATTTTTCTTAATGGTTTTTATATTTGTATTTTTGTTGTCATTTTGTTGGTTTTGTGGAGTGCTTTTGATTATTTTAATCTGTTTTTTTGTGTGTTTTTGCGTGTTTACTTTGGAGGCCATCTTTGTAATTGATGTTGCATTTTTTTCCCCTTAATTGTTTACTGTGAAGTTGGTCTTAAATTTATTTTAAATGGCAGTAAACAGTCTTATAAGTATTGCATTTAATTTGACTGAAGCTGTAGGAACTCTGTTTAGTTAGTCATCTTCTCAGTATTGTCGATTAAAAATGTAGTCGCCAAAAACAATGATGACATTTTTTAGTCGACAAAATGACCGTTGCTTGGATACCATAGATAATTTTAAGTTCAATGTGAATTCACAAAGCCAAATCTATGCTCTTTTAACTGTCACCACACACGGGTGTTACCTGTCGTTCAGGGGTTAGAAAGTTCACCAGGCAGATATTGATCCAGGGTATCCTCTTATTGACAGCCAGGCTCTCCTGGTGGTGGATCAAGTGTGAAGGTCACTGCAGTAATACCTATTCCCCCCTCACAGGAGGTTTAGCCTGGCGTAACGCCTGATGGCTGATGGCAGTAAGCCGTGAATTGACAATTATCTCACATGATTGTGTTTATATTCCTGTCAATTATGAGTTGGAATTAACCACTAGTCGTGCAGATTAGGGATCGCTGCTCATTTTTACGTGCATAAATATCCGGGCGAGGACGCACATAATAGAAGTTATGTCATTAGTTTTCCCTGATGGGGGAGGAAATCAGAATGGATGCGTGAGATGAAACTGAAACAGAAAATTAAGACATTTCATAATTAACAATATGAAATTAAAGTATGTATTTTAGCTTTGTGAAAGAGGTGGTACAATAGGCAAGGAAAGGCCAATGTATTTGTATAGCGCATTGATCAAAAAGTGCAACAGAAAATATTGAACAGCTTAAAATCTATAAGAACATTAAACAACGAGAAAAACATTTTAAATCATCAGTAAAAACATTTAAAATCAAGAAAAAGAGTGGCTTTAACTTTGATTTAAAAATGTTCACATTAGATGCTGACTTTAGCTCTGCTGGCAGTTTGTTTTAATTCTTTGCAGCATAACAACTAAACGCAGAATCACCATGTTTACTGTGAGCTCTGGGCTCCACTATCTGACCTGTGTCCTTAGATCTGAGAGACCTGCTGGGTTCAGACCTGACTAACATGTCACTGATGTATTCTGGACAATACACTGAGTTCATGATACCACAAGTTATGAGAAGTTGGGTTCAGAAGATTGATACGATGTGATATCTTATTTTGAAAAGGAAGTTTTCTTATTTACTTATTTCACAACAGCAGTGGAGGGTAGAGAGAGTTAGCGTGTCAGAATCTGAAGGGAAATACAACGCCACCATCCCGCAAACGAGATACCATGAACCTACCTGATGTAAATACAGAACACTCTCCTGGTTAGTTCTGGTCAGACTGCCCTAATCAGGCCAGATACCATCATACATTGATAGCACACACCAAGGCCTCTGCCTGAGGAGGCTCTGCTATGTTATAACTACCGCTATTAGAAACATGCATAACACTGACAGCAGCAGATTCACTGAGGCACTCACACTGAAAGCTTATTTACCCCTGAATTCCATCCCAGTCTGCTCCCCAAAACCCTTTGATATAATAAATCTTGTGTCCGCATCTGACCAGCAACCCTAAAACTCTTATTTACTGTAACTTGATTAGTAGTTTCACAGTGTCCGTTGATTATTTTAAGATAAAAAGTAATAATTTACTCACTAACGGTTGGGTGTAGAAATGTAACAAATTACTTATTTTAAAACGTACTTTTGTACAAGTAAAATGGCTGATTTAGAAATATACTCCAAAAAGTACAAGTATCCATAAAAGCAACTCAATTACTGTAGCGTGAACACTTAATTACTCTCACCTCTGCCTTTATCTCCCAATGCTGCTTTTAACAGCAAAAGAAAGTTGCTAGATTTGTTGCGTTTTGATGAAGCGTCACTTGAAGGGTCCGAAAAGTTGCGAAAACTCGGCAACACTGGAAACAGAGGCATTGTGTTAGCGGCGAGCAGCGCGCCTCCTACTTCTAGGGATAAAAAGAAGCGGAAACACTTTGTAATAACTGCCCGTTATAAGTAGGTAATAGATCATTTCTAAGCTGTTAGTTGATGAGTTATAAATTGCTTGTTGAATATTTACTAACAGTTTGTTAATGATTTTTAACTGTGCCTTATAGATACATATATACGATAGGTAACTTACAAGCTTTTAGGTAACATTTTATAAATTGCATGTTAATGAATTTTAACTATACCTTGTAAATAATGAATAAGCTATTAGTAAACTACTTACTAATGACTTGTTAAGTATCAGTTAAAGCTCAATATTCATTATTGGGGCAATGTATAACTCTTTAACTAACAGGTTATTAATGGTCTATTAACTCGTTATAACGGATAGTTATCATAAATTGTTACCAAAGAAGCAAGTAAGTCGGAATGCATTGCTTTCTACTAAGAAGATGTGGATTTTCTTTTTTATAAATATATATAAAAAAAATGTGTGTTGCTATGGCAACCTCAAATATAGGTCTGGAACATGAAAGAAAGCCAGTATGAGAAAATTCGGTTTTTTTTTCCCCATTTTTTTTTTTTTAAATTAAAAGAAGCTTTATTTGTACAAGGCACATAATTCATCCTGGCTTTGCAGATGTTCTGGAAAGTAGGATTAGTACAACCTGCACAGACTGGCTAATTATCTGCTGTTGACATGTTTACAAGGCCTTATCTCGGTTAGCTTGTCAACAGTGACGTGAAGGATAAGTAGGTTTCTTTCTAACCGTTGTTTCAATGCTAGCTGCGTCTCACACGTTGCACCTGGTGGCAATTCCCTTTAGTCGGGGATGATCCGCCTGTTGTTCCATACGGCAAACACCGCCGCCATAAGAAAAGCCTTGCTCCAAAGTTAGACTGAAGCCTATAATGAGATCCATTTTCCTCGCTTTCAACCAAGGATTTTCCTCTTGCCTTTTTGTGTCTGTGTTTACGTTTACACGTCACATAGCATGTGTTCATCGAGGGCTTTGTCTGCACAAGAGCGCGCCTTCTCTCTCCCCACATGATAATCTTATGAACAGATTTCTGCCGATTAGCGTGTTATTTAAACCCGGCTTTGAAGGTGTAGCCTTTGGGTCCAACGACTTGTTTGGCATCAAAGAAACTCCCCACAGCCCATCATAAGCTCTTTTACACAAGCGTTCAGTGAAACGAGAGTGAGAGAGGCAACGGGAGAAAAAAATAGGCAGGCTTGGAATCGAAGGAATGGTGAGCCACTGGGGATATTGTTTTAGCTAGGATGAATAGGAATATCAAACCCTCATGGCCTTTAGCGAAGCACAGCCGAATTATGATGGAAAAGGTTTTTTTTTAACGACGGGAAGCTTTGGTTTAAGAGGAGATACAAAGAAACGGATTAAAAATGCCCTCGGCCTAGCTTTTCTTTGGCTCTAACCTTTATCACAGACTGAAGGGTCCAGGCCCACTGACATCAGATCATCAGCTGAATGTGTTACCAGGATTAAGCACGTTTTTTTTTTCCCCCCCCCTCTTCGTGATAAAGTTGTGTCTCAAGCATTGGCGGAGTTTGACATTCTTGCCTGAGGGGGGGGGGCAAAAGAAAAAATAGAATTAATTGTATAGACCGTCTCGAGATGTGCACCAACCACAATGTGTGTAACATATACAATAATGAAAAAAATGATTAGTAACATAATTGATAATGTTGATGACAAAAGTTTGCGTTGACGTTTCGATTAATGTTGTAAACTCATGATAGAATCAGGCCAGCGGCCGCTTTCTGCTTCATTTTTGCTGCATTACCATACATGAACTGCTGGGCGCAGTGTCACTTCACCATTTACAGCGTGAAGAAGAATTGCGCAGCAGAAGAAGAACCAACCTAAAGTGTCAAAAATTTAGGAACATTTCACTAAAATGTATACAACAACAAATACATTACACAATGTACAACAAATGAATTTGTTTATTTTGTACAGTCACTTAAAATACTTGTATATTATGTACATTAAGAATTATTATTAAGAATTGTGTTTTTTAAGTAAATTTTGGAAAACTGTCATGAAAACTTTTGACCACTGAGGGGGCAATGCTCCCCCCTGCCCCCCACAAACTCTGCCTCTGGTTTCAAGTTGATTTCATGACGCGTTCCATGATACATGACGACCAAAAAACCAACATAAAACATAGCAGTCCTAAAACTATAAAACAACATAAAACATAAAAATCATAAAACTATTAAAACCACAAACGATAACAATAAAAACATGAAAGATAACAATCCTAAAATGAATAAATAATTAGTTAAAAGCTAATTTGAAAAGGTGGGCCTTGAGCCTGTTTTTTAAAATATGAATGCTCTGCTTAAAATTAAAATAATTCTGACTTTTTTTTTTTTTCAGAATTCTGACTGTAATCTCAGAATTCTGACTTTTTTTCTCTGAGTTTTGACTTTTTTCCTCAGAATTCTTACTTTAAACTCAGAATTTCGACTTTATCCTCAGCGCATTCAAAAAATTTTAAAGTGGACTTGTTTTTTTTCCAGTGGCCCTAATCATTTTCTCAAATACTCAAATAAAGCAAAAGCAAATAAACAACATGTGTTGTATGGAATTAGACACTATTTATTCCCACACATTTTCTGGTAGTACAGTACATTATGCTGCTTTTAAAGGGTTTCTCTATTGCTAGCTAGTGGCTAATTTTAATCAGTGTGTGGAAGTGAAAATAAGATTGTATGCACACAGTAAATCACAGTATAGATTTTCTTTATGAGAGTATCTCATCTCTAAGTGTCTCTGACTGCTATAGTGGCACAGCCTGTTGTTGTTGTTGTTGTTTCCCTGTGTAATATTATAAAAAAAAAAAACCTCCTGTGATGTTGTTTCTCGCATCAGATTCAGTGTATTATAGTTTTTCCCTTTGAGACATTTTGGTCGATGAATAAATGATTTATGTTTAACCAAGGTTTTGCTTCTCTAAGGAGCTCCTGGATAATCCAAAAGAATAATGACACCGCCAACAGCAGTTTTCCAAAATAAAAGCAAATCAATCATATAGGACAGTGGGAACCTGCTTCAGCATAAAGATTGGTAATAATAAAACTGTAGATGATTGTGTATTGTTTGTGTGTCTGGTATATCTAGTGTTATTACCCGTACATTTTTTAAAATGGAAATTTGCTGTTTTTCCTCTTAAATCGATAACAGATATTGTAGCGCAGACATGGGCAACTACTGGCAGCCTGGGGGCCACATGCACTTTCCTGTCTAATCTTTGTGCAGCCCTCAAAGTAAATGCACAAAATGATTCCAAAACCACTCAAAAGGACCAAAAAATGCACAAAACTACAAGAAAATATATAAAATTGCAATCAAAATGATACAAAATAACTCCAAAATCCACAAAATGACTTCCAAATCACATAAAAAGACACCAAAAACACACAAAAAAACCAAAACATGAGAGAAAAATAGTCCAAACAACTACAAAAATGCACAATTTCCATAACACACACAAATACACAATACGGCTCCACAAACAAAGCGACACAAATATCGAAAATGACAGTCGAATAAACCACATGACAAAAATATACAGAATGACTCCAAAAACACACAACATGGCAAGAAAAAGACACAAAGCAACACAAATTCAGAAAATGACAGAAAAATAAACCAAACAACAATCACAAATATACAGAATGACTCCAAAACCACTCAAAATTACAACACAAAATGCACAGAACTACAAGAAAATATATCAAACAAAACAAAAAGCCTCAAAAAATACATAAAAATGACTTCCAAAACACACACAAATACACAATATGGCTGCACAAACAAAGCAACACAAATTCAGAAAATGATAGAACAATATATTAGACAACAAAAATCCACAAAATGACAACATAAACTCAGAAAACAAAAAAAAAACCATGAAAAAAGACAATAAAAATACACAAACCCTTTGTTCTTTCCTGGATTAATATCTTTAAAATGTTGTTTATTCTCCTATTGTCATTGGGGTCAATTTGACCCCTTTCACTTATCATTAAAAAATAATGGTGGACTTTTTTGCTTCATATTTCATCATATTTCCTAATTTGATGGATACAAATGATTAAGCATAAACTTATCATGATGATATTTTTTCTGTGTGCTGAACACATTGCACACATAGGTGTTCCTCTGGGGTCAATTTGACCCCAAGCTGTTTAGATGTGTAAAACTTGTCTTACAATTATTAAGTATGAAAACTATTCAAGATAAAATAATTCTAATTTAAAAATGTGGTCTGATGGTGGCACGGTTTCATTATCAATGGGTTATTTATGTATTCAACAAATACAAAATCAAACAAAATCTGACACAAAAACGTTGGAGGCAAATATCCCTGGGGTCAAATAGACCCCAAGTGTCAAGTGTGTTTGTAATATTTGAGGATATAAGGAGGGTTAATAAATTGTGTCAAACTATGATTATTCACCCATCCATTATGCATTTCTGTTAAATAAAAGTAATGCTGCCATTAATACACTAATAATTAGATTGTGTGATCTCTGTGTTTGAGCCGTCATCCTATCATGAGCTCATCACCCTGTGCTTTGTCACAGCAGCATCTTTAATCCATAAATTAGCTAATAAACCAGCTGCACACACAACAACTGTTCAGCTGACATGCAAGGAAGCTCATCTTCCCTGGTTGATCTGTTCAACCCATCCTCGCTCTGTACTGTAAAAGTAAAGGTATCCCTCTATTTGTGTGCCAAAGACAACCTTTCATGTTGCTGTTAAAGAAGGAGCCGTGTCATCGCTAGTCTTGTTAGTCATTCGTCGTGATGAACTGACCTTCCCTCCACAGAGAAAAATGAGAGCAACGCTGTCACAAATCAAAAATGAACGTTTTTGCTGTTAGCACTCACGAGGAATGCAGTTAATTTTAGAAAGAGGTCGATTAAAAGGTTGCTTTGACATTGTTTGAATGTTGCTAATTGCTGCCGCCTGCTGTTGTTAGCCTTTTACCTCAGCGATAATGGCACCCTCCGATTCATATTGTTTTAAAACGACTAATAATTAGTGACAAAACATGATTTTATGTTCTTTTATTTTAGCTTTTCTGACCTGCATGAAACCTTCACATTCATTTTTTAAAACAAAACCTGAAGCTCTGAAAATGTACTATTTTTTTTCATCCCCCGCCGCGAAGTGGAAGGAGGATATAGGTTTGAGCTCCGTCCGTGCGTCCGTCAGTCCGAGTTAAAGTGGACAGCTTTTCTCAGAAACTGTTTTGTTTGGTGTGTGGCTTCAGGGTATCAATACCTTGATGCAGTTCAAATTCACATATATCCGCCACCAGGTGGTGCTACAACCAAGGTCAACGCGTTTTGGCCTAAAACTCCCACACCGTATGTCGCACATTCAGAAATCTCATATCCACAGATTCCCTGAATAGCACTGAATCAGCTGAGCTAGGCCACGCCCATTTCAGTCTCGAGTTTTGTGGGGCAAAATCGCGAAACCTACTTTTTCTAACTCCTCCTTGGGATTTTTCCAATCAGCGTGAAACTTCGCACGTAGAGTCTCCAGTTGGACCTGATCTGAAGTTGAGGAAAGAATTTTGTTCGATCGAAATATACGCAACTTATTAACGAGTAAAGTTTTTTAGCTAGCTATAAAAATGTGAACTGTTGCGTATCTTGGTCTAATCAAATGCTGACAACACCAAATCTGAGATCCTTGCGATACTAGGACAGTAACGAAATTTTGTGGCACGAAATTTTGCGAAATAGAAAAACAGCCGTATAAAATTCAAATGGTCATGAAATCAAACCAAGTAAAAAAAAAAGTTTTAAAGGTGTGCAGCAGCGACCGATGATGTGTAGACTCATACTGTAAGTCGGTTGTGTGTAGTGACAACGCGGTCAGCGCGCACTTGTCTGGATACGATCTACTCGACCTGACAAAATCGGCGTTCTCTGCATTCAGCGAAGGCGGAGCTACGTCGTTCGAGACTTTTAATGCCATAATCTATGCTGTTGGACTTTTAAATGTTTTATTCCTTATACATCCTTTTTAAACTATCCTACCTGCTGTCTCAGTAAAGTCTATCCCTCCATGTTAAAGCATATTTCTCATATTAAAGTACATCTTTTTAGTGTGTGTATGATTTAATCATGGGGAACATCATAAATAATAACACTGCTTAATTTGACCAACTTTACTCTCTCCTTCTTTAAGTTAAAAGGGGTGCTGAAAATATCAAGATGCGTTTTTGGATTTATTTTGGCATGTCCATAATGCAGCTTTTAAAACTTTTGTAATAAAAAATGAGAAATAAAAAACAAAACAGTTAGATCGGTACTTTTGTTTTCCTTGTTTATTACTGAATCAAAACAGACTCACACACACTCCAAAGTCAAGATTTGTGAGACATTTGTGTCTCTTCATTCAGAATTTCATTATTTTATACTGTACCGTGAGCCCTATATTTATTTTATTTATTTATTCAGTTTATTTCCGACATAGTTACATTCACTTTTTTTTTTTTTTTTTTTTTTTTTTTTTTTGTTTTTTTTTTTTTTTTTTTTTTTTTACATGCCGAAAAAGGAGACAAGAGAATTTTGTATTGTATTGTTAACTATTTCATTACACCACAAGCAAACACTGGGAATTGCACATTGATTGTGCAATGGAAGTTTCCTTATATGAACATGAATACAATGCAAAAAAATGTGTTTGTTGTTTAAGAAGTTCAGCTTTTATTTTGGTAGCTATGGGTTTTGTCATTGTAAACGTCATTTTTTCCTTCTGTTTTTTTACAGAGTTGGAGGTAGCGAGAATGAGCACAGATGGAAGCTTGCCTGATCTCAAGTTCCCACAAACTGGAGGACAAGGAAACTCTATTCACCTCTCAGCAAACACCCTCAAACAGCACGGCCGGAATGGTGAGTTTACAAAATGCTGACTCATCCTGTTTTTTGGAGGGAGAAAAAAAACGTTTTCTCATAAATCAAACGGAATAAAACATGAGATACACAAATAGTTTTTTGTTTGTTTTCACTAAGCCTTTATTGCTTTTTTGATGTTATTATTCCAAATGGCGATCAGTTTGCCACCCAGCTGCGTTGCTAGTCTGCATATAGAGTGCTAAGATCCGTCCTGGCCGGTGAAAATTAGTTCCAGCCAAAGCCTATGCTTTCACACTGTAAAGACAATCGGCGGCTCTCTTCAGAAGTCCACAATTTTCGACTTTATTGTATCTCATGCAAATCAGAGTGAACTCACGCTGGGCCCGGTGCCTCTCACTCAGCTCAAGTCCACGTCTCGCCACAACCAAGCAAATCATTAAATCTGGGCTGGAAGAAACTTCGTCCTCCTCCTGTTGTTCTTTAGCACTCCAAACTGTTTTTCTTTCATCTAAAAAGAGTGATCGCAGTCGCATAGGGAGGGAACATTGATTTCATACCAGTACTCCATCGATTGTAGTGTGAGAAAAGTGACCATTTTTCACCTTTTGAATAGTTGAATTGAACCTAAACCCTTAAACCTATGAAATTGTGTGCAGAATGGTTGTTTGAATTTTCCTGTGTGTATTCAATTGCATTTTATTATTTATTTCCACAACAGCCATACCAAAGGCAGTAGAAACTTACCTGGAGCGGTGTAACAAAAGCAACCGTCACCGATTCATTGCTACAGTCACCTTGATCACAGGCGGTGTGGGTGAAGCTTTGCCCAAGGACAAAGTAACAATATGTGGGAGAGGGAAGTTTTTAAGACGCAAACCCATGCTGTGATTGGATTTAGACTTCTCCCTGCTGTTCTATGGACTATTTTAAATGAACAACTGCATTTAGAAGTGGAATAAAGCATGTTTTTAACAGATAAAGACAGTGTATGCCTCATAGATTAATTAATCAAAGATAATTGAATTAGAAATGTAGATGGTTGAACTTGCAGCTCAAAAGACTGTTTTAATCTTCACTGTGTAAACATTTGGTTTGTTCACATTGTCTGAGAAGTTTGGAGTCCAGTAGCTGGAACCATTCTTACCGTGATTATCTTGTTTCTTCACCAGACAAGGACAGTGATACACTTGACACTATTTTTGCTCAGACATTCAATTACAGCCAGATTCTGACCTTTACATTGAGGCCTCAAAACAAACATCCGCCTTTCTTTTTAGCCTCAACTTTCAGTCGGTGAAAACACCAAAAGCTTTTTGGGAAGTTTTTGGGGACAAACACAAGAAATTACTGTAAGAGCGAAGTCGAAACACTTTGATGCATCAGTCCACCATATCCCACAATGCAATGTATCAAATCTTGAGTGAGTAAATGATAGCTGATTTATAGATCCTACACTACGGGGCGGATTCACTAAAATCTTAAATAAAGGGTGGTAAACCAGTTGCTTCCCTAAATCCATTGGTGACGCAGTTTCCTCACCTGCTGCGAGGAATTCTCTAAGATTGCAGCTAATGATTAGTGCACGTGCAGAAGTGGTGAAGACCGCCCTATTTAAAGGAGCGTTTTGTACGTGTTATGTTGAATATGGAGCGTGAAGGAGAGCTTAGTGCGCGGATACCAAAAAATGAATTTGAAGCAGCAGAATTGGAGGTGTTAGTAGAGGAAGCTAATAAAAACATAGATGAATTACAGCAAAGACATAGATAGATAGATAGATAGATAATTTATTCATCTCACAGTGGGGAAATGTGCGTGGATGTGAGTGACGAAGTGGGCGCGTGCGTGTGGCTGATGCGCGTGTGTGTTTGAGAGAGTGAGCCGTGGATGAGAGATGTGTGTGCGTGCCTATGGGTAGAGTCCGACAGGCGACCTGGACAGGAAGCAAACTTATGTTTATAGTGCAGCTTTACAACAACAAAACAGCCTGTTCTCCCTACGCGGTACCATCTTTACAGGAGCACGAGAGTGCTGATCACCGCTGTGACACATTCATCCTAAATATATTAACTTGAATTCTGAAAATGCCATCCCCCGGTCGTCTTTCCTCTCCCCTGCCCCATCTCTTCACAAACATCACTGCTGTCATCACTGCGCAAGAAGCTTTGACAGTTACCACCTGGTTGTGGGCCGTGCTAAATTTATACGAAAAAACAGACGCATCAATGAAGTCCAGCTTTGATGAATTGCATTGCTTCCCCTGCATTCATTTATTTGCATGTCCTCCTCCCATTTTTTTGCACCCTTTGTGAGCTCCGCCGACTATACATATTCATTAGAGGGAAACGCGCTAAATGGATTGAGGGCGCATTGCGACGCGCAGCAGCCATGCACCCCTGATTCCCTGAGGTTTGTAGGGCTTATTAGCGCGTGGAGTGATGTTTGCACACGTTATAATACCCCTAAACCTTCAGTGAATCTGCCCCTATATTTTTATCTGTTTAAAAAACAATATCTCCAGCAGCTTAAACCTTTTGAAAAGATAAAGGATTTACAGGAAATGCTTGATGACTGCAGCTGGTTATTCCTGAATAAAGTTTTATTTTATTTTGTTTTTTTAACTCCTGGCTTGAAATAATATTGATACATTATGTTGCTTAAGTAATTGTGGATTAAAATCACATCAGTTGATCTCAAACTCTTTTCTGTCGCAATCAGTCAGTATTTTATTCATTAAAACGCTTTGCATACATAATAATGCAGCTTCTATCATTTTTTACTCGGTTAGAAAATAATGTTTAAAGTTTAAAGAAATTTTCATACTCATGAAAACAGTTTTATTTATTTATATATATATATATATATATATATATATATAGGGGTGGGGCATTCTTAACCCCACATCACTGACATATTGTGTGCCTCAGAAAGTTTAGATAGCTTTGAAATTAATTTGTTAAAGTACCAGGTACTATTTTTTTTTTTGAAGTTGGACATATTTCCTTTTTTTCTGTCTTGTTGTTGAATAGTAGAAATTGTAACGTATCGTTGAGACAAAGGTTTATACCAATATAAAGGTGAATTTTTATTAAACTCTGGGTTAAAGTCCAAGTGTCGCCATTTCACAACTTTCTCTATTTTGTCTCCTCCAGGTGAAATCCGGATCGCCTTTGTCTTATACAAACACATCGGCGTGTATCTCTCCACAGAGAACGCCAGTATGAAGCTGGGCAGTGAAGCCATGGCCACCAATTACTCTGTAATAGTGAACTCTCCGGTTATCACAGCCGCCATCAACAAAGACTCCAACAAAGTCTACCTTTCTGACCCAGTGATTTTTACCATCAAACACCTGCAGGTAATTCTCTGTTTGTCTCCGTGTGTTTTATCTCCTCTGTGATGTGAGTGCCAGTGCATGTAATGCGCTTTTTTGCCTTATCCTGTTTATTTACACCGTATATTTCTTTTTTTTGCGCCCACATTTTCTTATTAATAGAACCCTTTGTTGTAATTTACTCCATCCCCGAGGCACAACCAAGACGCACCAATTCCATTTAAAATAAGAATATTAAGTGCAAATGAAGAGGTTTTATTCCAGCAAAGGTGTTGAAGAATTAAATAGTTTTTACTCACGAGGCAAAAGGCGAGGAGTTGTTTATTTGTTCCAACAGAAACCTGATCTCCCCAAAACAAATATCTGTCATATCCAGCCTCACTGGATGCTGCTTAGTCATTGTGAAGAATCGGGACTTCTTCCCTTTGTGAAGCCATTATCTTCTCCACACTTTGCTCCTCTCACAATCATCTTGTTGTTTTTCCTACAAACAGCACCTTTAGCTATTATCAACAATGCCAAATCGCTGTTTGAGAATAGCTGCAGGGTCCTGTGTGTTTTTACATGAAAAAAAAAGCAACAGCGGCAGAAAAGAGGAATAGATATGAAGGGTAGTAAAAAAAATCACAAGGTCCACTGGATGAGACGATTAAATGGTGGGAAAATGTTCCAGGGCAAGGTCAGAACAGTTATTATTGCTCCGCTTCACCTATTTTTAGTGTAATTTGTAATTTGGATGGTAGATTTGCTAATTTTACTGTTAGCCTAATGGTGAGGGTAGTGACTATTTTATTTTTTTTGCTTAGTTCAAGTCATTAAATTAAATCCGTGCCCTTCTGGAAAAAAGCAAAAGCAACGTACACGTTCCAAACTTTGAAGCTTCCTATCGAACTGCTGTCATTTAATGTAAACCAGTAAATACATAAAACATCAGCAAAAAATACATAAAATTACTCCTAAAAACATAACAAAAAACAAATAAACACAATAAAAAATGTCCTAAAACACTCAAAAGTGCAAACAAAATGACAAAAAATGACTCTAAAAACCCTAAATGACAACAAATACACATAAAACTATCCCCAAAAAAAAAATACATTATACAGAAAAATACACAAAAAGACAAAAAAAAAAACATAAAAACTCAAGCGTCCAAAAACACCAACAAAAGGATAACAAAATACATAAAAAATTACTCCAAAAACCCAATATGACAACAAATACACAAAATAACTATCCAAATAAGCCCTTACATTACACAGAAAAATACAGAAAACACAAAAATGCAAATAGTCACTAAAAACACACAAAACCTCACCGAACAGACACAAAAACACAAAAAACAACAAACATACAGAATGACAAAAAACACAAAACCTCAGGTGTCCAAAAACACTCAAAAGTGCTAACAACAGGATTAAAAAAAATACACAAAAATGACTCCAAAATGACAGCAAATACACAAAATTACTATCCAAAAAACTCTATATATTACACAGAAAAATAGAGAAAAGGACAACAGAAATGCTCATAATCACTCATAACACACAAAACAACAACAGATATACACAGAATGACAGAAAAACACACACAGTTACTCCTTTTATTTAATGTAAAACAGCAAATACACAAAACAACAGCAAAAATACATGAAATTACTCCCAAAAACATAGAAAAAACACACAGAAAAATACACAAAAAGACAACAGACACAAAAAACACAAACACTCAAACACTTATGCTAACAACATAATAGAAAGTACACAAAAAATGACTCGAAAAGCCCTTAATGACAACACACACAAAATTACTATCCAAAAAAACATGCGTTATACAGATAAATACACAAAAAGACAACAGAAATGCATGTAATCACTCATAACAGTCAAAACCTCATCAGTCACAAAAACACAAAAAACTCAAAAGTGTCCAAAAACACTGAAAAGTGTCAACAAAAAAACAAATAAATGACTCCAAAACCCAAAATGACAACAAAAATTACTATAAAAAAACATACATTACACAGAAAAATATAGAAAACAACAACATATATACACAGAATGACAGAAAAACACACATGATTCCTCTTGTAGAAAAAGCAACCGACATGTTTAAACTTTGAAGCGTCCTATGTGAGCTCCCACTGTTGTTGTTCATCTCGTCATTTTAATGTCCCTTAAACATACAGGCATTTACATATAGAGTACATTTTGTGTCCACCAATGGCTTCAACATTGATTAATTAAAATCATAATTTAAAATTTGGCTCCTTCAATTAATTAAAACTTGATTGGATGTGGCATTGATGCACATTATTGACTAATGCATCAAATTAAAGACCCCAATAAACACGTAAACCATTTAGCAGTATTTCTATCCTCCCGAGAACCATCGGGCAAAGTATCTTTCAATTTAACTTTTTTTTTTTTTTTTTTTCTGCCACTTTGAAGCTAAAACATAAACTTGCTAGATTTTAAGATTTTCACTGCAAAATAGAATGTGTCAAACTCACTCTGTCTACTGCAACAATGAAATCCACCTTCATATGAACTACTTTTATTAGGAAATACAATAAAAATCTCAATTATATCACAAAAAAATAGTACTGTGGCAAATTTTGAAATGTAACAAAGCGCTAGCTAGCTAACCCCCATTATTATTGACATTTTTAAAAATGCTTTTATGTTTCTTAAAAAGATTATAATAACTTTGTCTCTCTTTTTCTTACATGGACATTTTGGTGTATTATTTAGTTTGTCTCAACTCCTATTCTAGTACATGATGTGTCTTCAAAAAGTTTAGGATATGCTTTTTATTCTTTAATCAATCAGTATTTTTTTTAATATTGTAATGTAGTGTGTGCTTTTATATACTGCTTTTTAGATATAATGTTTTCTGCACTACAAGGCGTTGATTCTCAAATGTCATTACACTTGTGTAATGACAATAAAGCTCTTTCTATTTCTATTTCTCATACAAAACAATGACTAAACATTTCGTGACTTGGTGGTGAGAGGAATAATATAAACAAAGGTACATCAATATATTCCTTATTAGATAAACAGTATGTTTTTAATTATCCAAGTTAATATGGGCGACAACAAATCAAATCACTTCAACTCAGAAAATCTGAAGTGATCCCCCCAAAATTAGGTTTTTTTTTTTAAAATAAAATGAAGAGTAATTCCTACTTTATTGTGAAATTCAGTTAAAATTGTGAATTTGAAACCCTGTATGGAGTAGTATAGTTATTTATCTGTAGGTTGAATACAATTTAGATCAATTCTTGCCGATTTATGGGGGAACGACCTTTTTATAAAGAGTAACTCAACCCAAGAACCTCTTTTTCTGCTGAAAACAAAACAACCGGAGTAATTGATTGATTGTTTTTTAACTCTATAGTCAAATTATTTCAATTTAGAATATTTTTGTTGTAAAACAGGTAAGAGTGATTGCCCTCAATGGGTTGAAACCCGACTATTACAATCAAATGTTGCTATTGGTGGAGAATGGTGGTTTCTGATGTTTTAGAGGCATCTTACGTCATTAACCACCACTGTTGGCTCCGCCCCTCCTATAAAAACAAGCACTTGTGGTGAGTAGGTTTAATTGAGAGAATTGTAAATGTAAAGGTATAGGGGGTATTGATTGGCTAGTTACCATAGCATATATTGTTCTTTTGAGAATTTATAGTATAGACTGGGCGTGTCTTAACCATTTCAGGAGCCCCGCCCACAATCAAGTCATCTTTTAAATTTCCAGCCGAGACGCACGTCAGCCAACTCCTCTTTAGTTACTTTTTATTATGTACTTTTGTGTGTTCTTATGCATTTGACGTCCATCTGCCGAACTTTAATATCTTCAAGGTGCACCAGGGGGGCTACAGCCTCGACTTTGATAATCCCTACCATGCATTTTAATACTTGTGCCATATTTATTATCTTCTGTATATTCAGTCAACTCTAACATCGACCTTGAAAACGACTGTCAGACGGTTTTAGAGGAGAAAACTGTATAAGTTCCCAGTTCCAACCATTGCAGGTTTTGGACCACTGGTCTTATTGGATGATGATGTGTCCTCTCGTTATTTTTTCGCTTCCTCGCCTCACGACTTAATAGGACCTATCAAAGTCATTAATAGGACAACTGGTCATCATATCCCCTCGCCGTGAAATATTTAACTCAATATTTGGGTGTGTGAAGGGGAAATTCATTCAGTGGAACTTAATCTATTCACGGAGAATGAACGTCTAATCACCCTGTTAAAACTGCCAAAAAGTGGGGAAGCTACAATTCCTGGAGGCTGAGAGTCAAAGATTAAAGTGAAAGGTTGAACCTTTTGTTTCTTTCTTTAAAAAAAAAAAAAAAAAAAACGGATCCCTGGAAAAAGGCTGTTGATGAATTTATCAGTGGGTTCCTGTGTCACTGGTGACTTTTATCAAACAACACGTGGGATAGAAAGACAACATGTGTCTCATTAGAACTGTCTGGGCAGCAGTGGTTGCCATTAAACAGTGAAAGTGAAAGAAAGGTCAGAATGTACTGTGAATATACTTATCCTGCTTTATTCTTTGTGTGGGTGTTTACACCAAAAATTCCAAAACAGAAGTACCTAGAAACTTAAGTAGAAACATAAGTAGAAACATAAGTAGAAACATAAGTAGAAACATAAGTAGAAACATAAGTAGAAACATAAGTAGAAACATAAGTAGAAACATAAGTAGAAACATAAGTCGAAACATAAGTCGAAACATAAGTCGAAACATAAGTCAAAACATAAGTCAAAACATAAGTAAAAACATAAGTAGAAAGATTAGTAGATTGTAATCCCATTCATTTATTTTATGTTTCCACTCGCCAACAGCAATCCCAAGAGAACTTCAACCCCAACTGTTCTTTCTGGAGTTACTCCAAGCGAACTATGACTGGATACTGGTCGACGCAGGACTGCCGCCTGCTCGGCACCAACCGGACACACACTACGTGTTCCTGTACACACCTGACCAACTTTGCTGTACTCATGGCTCACGTGGATGTTAAGGTAGGTTAAAGGTTATCCATGTGATTTATATTTCCAAAGGTATAGATCAGACATGGGCATTGGGCAACTAAAGTATATGTAAAAAAATCAGGAAAATAGACAAAACAGAAAAATAAATAAAAAGGACACAGTCATTATACATGGGACGTGATGTTAAACCGTCCTTTGTGCCAAAAGATGGTAGTCACATGAGGTTTACCATTTGCGAGTGGCATGGAAGCTGTAGGAATGATGTAAATTTGGGACACATCATTAGTAGTGTTCCTTTGAATTAGGGTTTTTTTTGGCCGTTTAAACACTTAGACACCCTCATCAAAGGTGGCCAGCTACAGGGTGATCAAGTCTGAGCTTGTGTCCCATAACTACTTACCACTCTCTCCTTTCTGCACAAAACAAATACACAATAATGACTCCAAAAACCCAAAATGACAACAAATACACAAACTTACATGCCAAGAAAAAGCTTGCATTATACAGAAAAATAGACAAAAAGACAACAGAAATGCACGTAATCACTCATAATATCACAAAACAACAACAGACACAAAATGACAGAAAAACCCACAAAATTACTCTGTAAACACATAAAAGCTATTTCTTCTTTCCTGTTTTAAGGCTCAGATTTGTTATTATTCTCAATGTTGGCATGAATATTGATAATGTGGCCCCCTGATCAGACGTTCATGGTTGAATTAGATGTGCAGTGAGTGTGTATTGAATGTTAGATTGTATAGAGATTATTGAACACATTTCAATAGTGACCAAAATGAATGCTTAAAAATGAAAATACAAGAAAATATTATTGTTAATAATCAGTGTCTGTCAGAGCAAAGTTTTTTGCAGCTATTATGACATTTGTGTCAACAATATCTTTCTCAAGGCGGAATAAAATATCACTCTGGCCCTCACTAATAAACCACTACGACTGCCTTCCATCACCACCTACTGTTCCCCAGTCCTTTCAACAGGACACAATGCACAAACCTAATAGTAGAAAACATTCATGCACACAATAGAAAGCAGAGAATGTTTTTTCCTGTTGTGGTTGACTTTTCAAGAAGACAGTCAATCTTTTGCTTTAGAAACTTTTTATTTTGTCACTCAGCAACAGAACTTTTTGGACACAGCGAGCCCCCCTGGAAAAAATGCCCAAAGCAGCTTTTGAAGGTTAAGATCAAGAGATAGAGGTCAAGGAATGATACTTTACCCAAAATAAGACTAAGAAACTCAAAACAGGAGCTCTCTTTTCTCATGAGTGTCTGTTATTTCTTGGCAAACGACTGACAGTGTGTGTTCACTGGTGCAAAGTGGACAATAGCTCCAGCCCCTGTTTTGAGTGTTTTTTTTCTTTTATTTTCCACCTTGTCTCAGGCGCTATCGTCTCCGCTTGGGGTGTCATAAAAGGCAACTCGTTTGAAAGTGTCTGAGTGGGCGCTTTTGGAGGTTTTATATTTGACAAACTGTCACTGTGTTGTATCTAAGAGCATTTGGCAAAAGTCGCAGTGTTTGCACTCGCGAGGCGGAGAAAGACAATTTCATCAACTGGAGAGGCTGTGTATTTTGTCGCCCTGGCAACAGAGCGTAGCACTGCTCATGTCCGCATTGTTATTACTCATTACCCTCAGAGCTGAACAGATTATATTTTAGCCTTGTTTATTTCTCCATGGCATCTCAGAAAGAATGAGAAGATAGGCAAGCTGTAATTACGGGAAGAGAGAGTCTCCACAATATCGGCGTCATCATTAATCTCGTGTTTTGGCCGAAAGGATAACGCTAGCTAGCTGGGAATAATGAGTGTCGCATTCAGAGATCTTTATGTTGGTCATATTAAACTGTCGCCTGCTTTGCTCTTGTAGCGCTACATCTATTACTCCAATTCATGAGTGCACTCCAAGTGCCACACTCGGATTAAAGATGTTTCCCCTTGTATTGATTAAGTTCTAGGAAGCACACGTCTCATGTTCCTTTACAGCAACTTCTATACAGAAATCTAACATTAAACTGACCTGGCCTTTGCACATTGCAGGTTAGAATTATTATTATTATTTTTTTTTTATGATAAGATTTTTTCATATACCACAATACCAGTGTGAGCAGTGCTGTAGAACATTGTTTGAGAGTGGACTGTTTTTCAGTTGCAGTAATCAAGCAAGCATGTGATAGAATGAAGTGTATCGATGAAGACATCCCTAGTTTCCTAGGGTGACCATACACCCGGATTTATTTGCTTTTCACGTCTTGTCTGGACCGTCCGGCCGGATTTTACAAATTCATCAAAATGTTCGGGTTTTCCATGGACCCGGAACATATGAATTTAAATAACCATAATTCTGCTAATATTTGCTCTATCTGAAAGCTAATGCGATGCTTTTTACCGCCAGTATCATTACGGTAATTTTACTTACAAGTGCCGGAATCATTAAAGATGCCACATTGTTTAGACAAAATCATCAGACGCAGTGGAGAGAATAAGAAGACGAAAGTCCAAGATGGATTTGAAGAGATTTGAGTATGCCAAGGTCGGCCCAAGTCTCATCTTTTTTGAAAATCAAAATGGTCACCCTATAGTATCCCACATATTAGTAGTGTATTCCTGATACAAAATATATGTCTATCAATACTTTGTGAGTTTTCAGACTCTTCCAGTGACTTTTTAACGAACAAAGCGACTCGCGACAGATGTAGCAACTCTTTGTTGTGATTTTGAGACTTTCGCAGATGAAAACATGGATTGTTTCTCTTTTAATGAGCAGCAGGGGCCATTGTAAGCCCCGCCCCTTCTCACAGTATTCACACGCAGCATTCTCGCTTTAACTTTGACGTTTTTGAATGGACTTTGGTTTGGGCATTAGTGTGTTTCTCGCTAATTCTCTTCAGTATTTATCCATTAAATTGAATAAGATTAACTACATTTAATAATATTGTGATATACATTTTTGGTCATACCGCCCAACACTAGTTAGAACCATAAGCTGTTTGTGCTGCCATAAAGTTTCATGTGTAACATAATGTGACCAATTTTGAAAAGCTTAGAAAGAAATCTTATCACACTTGCATCTCATAATAAGGAAGTAGTATAGTACCGGTAACTATTGGTGTGCCAAGTAACGCCCACTGGTTTGCCAAATATGCATAATTTGGTTTCCTCATTACATATCAAGTGCACATTATGTTAAAGTGCATTCAAAGTCTAGTGAGCCTCCTCGTTTGGGAAGTTGTCAAGAACAAGTCTTCTAGTTGCTTCTGCTGCGATCATCAAAAGGGAAGCATGTTGTCTCTTTTCTCAACACTCCAGTCCTTTGTTTGCTAATTTTGGGTTCCGTAGCCAAAGAACTGATGCCTTTGACTGATCCTGCCATCCAAGTAGAGGAGCGCCCTTGGCCACGTAAACAAATTAAAACTGCTCTCGCAGACAGCAGCTGTGCGGCGGAGATTATGCGTCTTTTGTATCTCTCCGAATGATTGCAAACAGGTTTTTTTTTTTGTTTTTTTTTCTTGTTTTTAAGGCAGCATTGCGAGTGGGTGTGCTTTGATGCCACTTCGCTGGAAACGCTGATGACTCTTACCTCTGGATGTCCCGTCGCTAAGCCCTTGGACGTTTAGCGGTGATAAAAGAGACTTTAAATATACTGAAGTAAACTTCTTTGACACATATTCAAAGATAAGCTTTTATTTCACTTGATTGGGACACCAAAATCTACATTTCACTTGAAAATGTACTCTTTTCTTTTTTAATATTTATTAGCTTTTGTCTTGGATAGCCTTTTATAAATCAAACGCTGTGTTTAACAGAGATTTAAATGTGACAGGCCCAAGAACGTAAAGCATTCAGCTCAATTTTCACAAAAAGGCCATAACTTACACTGTGTGTGTGTGTGTGTGTGTGTGCGTGTGCGTGTGCTAAGATAGTCAGCAGAGAGGCATTTAAGTGATGCTACTCCCGACAGACTAGTAAGTATAAATCATGACACAAGCCACTAGATGATAGAGAGGCTGGTATTTGGGTACCATTCATCACTGTCCTAATACAGCATCTTTACACTGGCACCATGAGGGAGTAACTATGATGAGAAAGGACAGTCAAGGTTAGCTGTGGGCTTTATGATGAAAACTTAAACTCTAAGAGCAGCAGGTCAAAACTAATCTGTTTACGTTTAAGGTACGTAAAGAGACAAGCAAGCAAGACCACATTAACTGCCAAGGCAACTGAAAGTCAAGCTCAGATACCACATTACAGTTAAGGTAGAGCTTCAAACACAATAGGACATTCTGTGCGTGCGCTGAATGTCATTCCCACCAGTGTGTGTGCTTCATGTACTTTTCCCAGCCTCTTTTCAAAAATGCGACCAAGGTTTTCTGATTCATACGCCCTCCCAAAGGCTGTTCCTCATCTCTATTCGCGTCATAAATTCGCTGTACTATCGTAGGTGAACTTGTCACCAGACTCTACACAGTAGGCCACTACCTCCTAGCACAGCTGTCTGCCCTGTTAAAGAGTATTTCCTGAGTCGAATGGATGCCTTGGGGGTATATAAGGAGATTGATGCGTTCAAATTGGACTGAATTTGTGCCTTTATTCTGAGTGCATTTTTTGAGGTATCAAGGATTGACAAGAAGGCATATGAGAACAAAAGTAAGAGAAACATGTGTCTTATCTTTGATTTTGTTAGTATTATATACCACTGATCTTTGTAATTTACCAATGTTTTCTTGTCCCACGAATTATCTTTGGTAAGAGAAAATTCTACAATCTACGATGATTCGCTAGCATTATTTAATATTGTAAAATATGTTTTGAGTTTTGCGAAACATAAAAAAACCCACATAATATAGTCTGATATTATTATATATATTAAGATAATTTAAATAATTGACCTTTTTAATTTGTGATAATAAAAATAATCCCATTGAGAACCTGAACCAAGTGAAGACTACAAAAGCCCGAGTCAAGCATCTAAACCAGGGGTGCCCACACTTTTTCTACCACTGACGGCTCTTTGCGATCTACTCTGTTGGAGGTTATAATTGTAAATAATTTGAATTTAATATATAGCGCAAATTACAACAATAGTCATCTCGAAGCGTTTGTCAAAATATAAACTTTGTAGGAAAAAAAAACCAACAAATCCACATGAACTACAATAACATTGAAACAGTAGCACTTAAAAACTGTGTTAAATATATTTAAAAAAAAAATATGTCAATACAATAAAGAAAAATATTTTCAAAATGAAGTTTGTAAACTATACAGAGTAAAAATGAAGCATTTCCATTTCATCATGGCTGAACCAAAACGCATCAGCATCTCAGATCATCTCACAGTTCAAATCCACAGAAGCACCAAACACAGCTGCTCACTTCATTAAAAACCCACAATAAAAACCACATTTAGCGGTGGCAGTCAGTGGCACGCAGGGCGTTGCAGTATTTGTAGCGCACTCGGACCGGCCGCTTCCGTCTTCTACTTATTATTAGAGGTTGTAAATGACCAGATTAGTGCACTCGCACCCCCTCAAATTGAGGTCAGAAGCTGAATTGTTAGGTTTCATTTTTGGTATATGGAAATTGGCCATTCTCATTCATTTCTGAAGACATGTGGCCCACGTGCGGGATCGACACACAATGCCTCTGCGATCGACCGGTAGACGCAATTCAAGAGAATATTGCTGAGGGAGGCCCACTGTTTTCTATTGATATTTAGCATTACACAATGACTTGTATGCTAATACGGCCTGTCTGCTGTATTGTCAAGGTTGCTTGTGATTATTTAGAAAACATTGAAAAGATTGTTTTTTTTCTCTCTTTCCACACACTGCCTGCAAAGAGTGAGAGCAGAACAAAACCAATCTCTGCAGGAATCTGACAAGAATGAAAAAATGTGTGCATTTGAGAGATTCGGCAAGGATTGTAAGTGAGATAGAATAGATGACAAATTGAATGTACACAAATATACCTTGACTGGCCTAATTAACACAGATGTCAAACAAATCCATATTTATCTGAATAATATCCACTGTTATCAAGGACATTTGCTGTTTGTGTTATAGTATATAGTCATCTTAGAGATGTAAATCCTTATTTTAATCAGAAATAAAATGGGTTAAGAGTGACCAAAAAATCATAGAAAAAGGGGTGAAATGGGATTTTAAATACCACCGAAATTGGTTAAACATTGCAAATTAGGGTGGCCAAAAACGGACAGAAAAAGTGGTTAAAAGGGTTCAACGTGTCAATATTGTGATAAAAATGTCAGAAAAAAGTTGGAAGAATGAGCTTAAACTGGCAAATTTTGGTCATGACAAATAGTGAATGTGGCTAAAATGGCAAAAATAAGCATGAAATATGGTGAAGAGGTTATAAGTGACAATAATGGTTGAAAGGGTTTATAAGGGCTGAAATTGTCTTAAAAGTGGAAAAAATGTGCAGAAAATACACTGACATTTGATGGAGAAGTGGCAGAAATGGGAGTTATGTATCAAAAATGCATTAATAGGCGCAAAAATATGGCAAGAAAAAGTGATGAAAATAGATTAAAATATGGCAAGTTTTGTGTAGTTTCTTAAAAGCATCTGGCGACCCCCTCTCTGTGTGTCGCGACCCAAAGGTTGAGAACCCCTGCACGCCAAAGCTCTGCTCATCACCTCACTTCTGCCAAGTGAAAAGACATTTTTCAGCAGAACCGTTGTTGGTAGAGACATCAGCCTTCATCCACCTCCTGGAACAAAAACATTCCACAGTAAATCCATCACCCAGGTGTAGATATACTTTCTGCTCATCTTTCTGGTATTTTTTTTTTTTTTTTTTTTATGGCTTTGTCTTTTTCCCCTCCACATTTTTTTTCTTGCTGTCTCTCTTTCTATGATCGGGTCCCTCTCGATTTGAAGCTGAGATTGTGATGAATAGAGCCTGCAACCACTAAACAGCTTGCAAACCCAGGAGACCTGAAAGTCCTCTCACAAAACGCCATAGCAGTTACCACCCACTGCATCAATACCTTTATCATTCTGCAGGCTGAAAAGTGACTAATGTGTCACAATCACCAAGCGTCAAAAAGCTCCAAAGCTCCAACACTCAAAGGCATCCTTGCAAAATAGAATCTCACTCTCCTGAACAAAACAACACTCGTATGCCCAGAGATGTCAACTCCATACAGCATCTTGTCCTCCCCTTCAACGTATACACAACAGTTAATCAGAATCAAATCAGAAGAACTCTCTAGCATCAGACCTGTTATTGTTAATGATTGACCTCTGTTCCTTTTCTACAGTAGCAGCTTTTAAGCCATACTCCATACCCCGAGTTTAAAGAAATGAGTGGAAAGGATGGGGCAGTGCTCTGTGGTTGATTGTTCGGTGAGAATCCTGCTGACTATGGTTGAAGTGGCATTTCAACAATGGTGCGATTTAAAAACTATAAAAGCTATACTAGAAGCAAGATATCTTATTGTTGTCCAGCACAAAAGACTAATGCCCTACATTATTTCCAGAACCACCTTTAATGACAGCTAGACAATGCTCTGAGCAATGCATTACCATTTGTTCAAAGAGGCAATCGTAGCGTGGATAAGCTTGGATTGCTTTCACGTTAGTCAAATTTATGTGAAAATACAATCTACGACCTCGATCATAGGGGGCGTACCAAAGAAGGAGCATCTGGTTGGTCTTATTTTGCATCTGTCACATGTAAATACCAACGTTCTATAGTAATGATGGTAACTTCTGCTAATAAAGGGGAGCCACTTAACATGTTATTTGCCTAAAGAATCAGAATGCCTTTATTAATCCCAGGGTTTTTGGTTAAAGAATGTGTCTGAACAAGTCGACGCTAACATACTATCTGTATGCAAGTATTCCTGCTCAATGATTATTTCCGGCAGTATTTCAAGCTGTAGGTACTGTGAGTATTAAATCACATAGACAAAACCGTCTTGCATTGGTGACTCCCTTGATATCTATCACTCCCATCAGACATGGCAGTTATTAAAAATATCTTCAAATTAGCCACCCATCGAGACCCAACCGTGTCTATCTATTTTTTGTTATCTTCCTCCCCCTTTCAAATTCTAAGCTTTATGTAAGATGTGATTCCATTTGGGAGATTACGATACCACAGAGTCCATCCGAAGTCACTATTATTAACTTTAAAACCAAGATCTTTTTTTAAAAATCTTGTGTGTCAAGGGAACTGCTGTATGTTGGTACCAGGTTTGTCCAAGAATGACGGTGTAGACCCTGATTCCAGATGTGGTTTTGCGCTAAGAAACTGCACATCTGTTTTACTGTTTTAATGTTAGCAAACGATAATCTGGAGTGCAGCTCTGCAAATTTCTTGGTGCCTTTAAAAACTCGACCCTATTGGCTTCCAACTGTGCTCACTTTGTATCGTCTCAAATTGTCACCTGCAATGGCATAATACGATATGATTTGCAAAGTTAAAATTTCCTCTTGAAAATCTTTCAAATTATTGCTTTCTCATTGTTTCCATGAGTCTTCCTCTTATTGCTCATATTTCCATCTTCCATCTTTGTATTTTGTTTATCAGGGTGAAAACACATCAATATTTCCAGTTGGAGACTATTCACCAACTGTTATGCAGTTGGCGTTGGTGTTAGTTTTGCCAGATGAGTCAGTTTTACTGCAGATTCTGCTTTTTAAGCTCAGTTGCCAATATCCGCTCCCATCCATGTATCCCTGTGTGCACTTTGCATTTATACCCTGATGGAAATAATTTTTCACTGCTGCAAAGTAATATCAGTTGATTTTTATCTTTGCTGCGAGTTTGCTGTCAGCAAAAGGCCTTTCAGGGGACAAAACTGACTGCGGTGGCACATTGCCACACAGAAAGGGGGAAAAAAAAACTGTAAAAATGTGTTGGTCGCATGTGTTTTTTTTGATTGAATACCTAATATGCTGTCTTTCACACCTGCGGCCCGTTAAAACTGTTCACTTTGTTGCCCAGCTGAAAGGAAACAACAGGGGGGTGATTTTAAATTGATTCCCACTGACTTATTCACGATTTGTATCTGTCAACTGTGGCTTACTGGGAGGCTTTGCTGCTCTTTACTGCATACCAATTCAATGAATCGCTTTGAAATCCATGCTGAAATACTCTAGCTTCATTTTAGAGTTTGTAGTTGGATTGGGTTTAAAAAAAAAAAAAAAATCTAATAAAAAAATATGCGCAATAATTAAATATTTTTTTCTTTTCCAACTCTTTGGATACATCCATTAAATATAATCAAACGGATGCAAAGAAAGGATGTCATAAGTAATTCAATTATTTGCATTTCCTGAATAAAATGCAAGTGAGGATGCAGGTGCAGGCCCACGTCTTCGAACACTGCATTAGCATTAGCCTTGCATTAGCTAGCATTAGCTAGTGTGACAGAGTCATGCCTATTTCCGCGTCACTAAAGACACCACAGTGTGCTCTTCCTTGCCTCCCTAAAGCACAGTAAGGCACCGCGGGGGGGCCCACGACAAAACCTATGCAGACACTTTATCGAGCCTCCAGGTCCCTGCATGTCGCCTCATTCATCCTAACAGTGAGATCCAGGGTGCACACACGATCCTGCCGATTCATACGCTTAGGGAATGCCCAAACAGAGGCACATGTACCTGGTCTTATACAATGTATGTTCATGGTATGATTGGTCAGCTGTCCATAGATGTGAATGATGTATGTTTTATTTTTTTTTTATTTTTGTCTGCACATGCTGTCAAAGGTCAACACCACAGGAAGTGCAATCATCATGAGACAGCAATGCATATTTTGTTATTGCAATAAAATACATTGATTTATTTTATTGCTTAATTGTGACCATCACCAGCCCTCCCTAAGGAAGGGTAAGAAATCTTTTATTATAGGGAGGATATAAAAAGGGAGAGCAGTGTTACACCTAAGTGGAGGGGGAGGGGGAAGGGGAGGGGAAAGGGAGCAGGGAGGAGAGACTCAAGACAGGAAATAGAAAAGGTGGGGAAGAATAGAATAATAGCATATGTGCAAAAAAAAAAAAAAAAAAACCGCTACTGCAAGCCCAGGAACTGCCCTGGGCCCGGAGATGCAGCCAGGCCAGCAGAAAGAGCGGAGGCCAGGGAGCCCCAGGCAACCCCCCGCGGCCGAGCAACACCCCAGATGCCCCCAAGATCCCCAGGCCGAGAGGCAGCCACCGCCCCCCACACACACATCCGAGGAAGCCCCACGTTTTCTTTAAATTACACTGTCTATGTGCATCATTCAGTGAAGGAAAGTTATGGTACAATACTGTTTATTATAAAAGGTATTTTCCGCCAGTACGTAATGTGAGTGGGAGGGGCTTGAGCTATAAGAGGAGCCGTTTGTGAATTGCAAAATAGTCTATGCCTGGTTGCAGTGTGGGTGACATCTACAGGCCAAACTCATGGTTGGAGTAAGATTTAGTTTTTCTCAGTGAACATTGAGATGTTAGATTTTTTAATTTTTTTTTTTTTAAGTAAATAGCACGGGATCTTCTTTTTTTTATTACTTTTTGCACACTTTGAATAATGTGAAAAACTTGAAGTTCTGGACTTTGCCAGAGTTTATTTGTGACCTCACAACAGCTAGCCTAGCATTAACATTAACCTAGTATAAACATTAGTATTAGCATTAGCTTAGTATTAGCTTGCATCAACAGTAGTTAGCATTAGCCTAGCATTAGCGTCAGCTAGCATCAGTTAACAATAGCCTAAGATTAACCTAGCAATAGCTTAGCATTAACATCAGCGTAACATTTGCATAACGTTAACATTAACCTAGCAGTGGATTAACATTTGCCTAGCATTAGCACTAGCCTAGCCAATGAACCCTGTGTAAAGTAATACAGAAGATATGATGAAAATTGTTGAAATAGGTTGGAGGATCTGAAACAATCTAAATAAAGTTTTTTTTTTAAAAAAAAAAGCTGAAAAGTGTTGAGAAGTTTGAAATGGGTTGAAGGTCTTTGCTGAAAGTGAACATGTTAAAGGTTGAAATCAGTTGAAATCAGTTAAAGAATGGCTGAACAGCTGAAGTTCAAAGTTGAAGGTAAATAATGTTGAAAATGGCTGACGTGGATGGGTAAATGAATGGAAAAATGAAAAAGTTGAATAGTTAGTAAAAAGCCCATACATAGCAGAATGGCCAGAAGTAATCAGCACATTTTCTCAATAAAGTACTGGTATATGGATAACAGTGAGGATGCCTCATGCACCCTCAATAATGAGTTGTTGATTGTATTGCTGTGTTTTTGAGGGTAAATAAAATGTCTCAAAGTCTAAATTTAAAGCAGCTCTCGTCTCTTTATTATTTTTCCTCTTTGTCAGGCTCAACAGAAATGTCTCAAAAGCATGTGGCCATTGTTTATCATTTGATCTCCCTCTGTTGCAGAACACTGACCCAGTCCACGATATGCTCCTGGACGTCATTACTTGGGTCGGCATCCTTCTGTCGCTGGTCTGCCTGCTCGTCAGCCTCTTCACCTTCTGTTTTTTCCGTGGGCTCCAGAGTGATCGCAACACGATCCATAAAAATCTGTGCATCTGCCTCTTCATTGCTGAATCACTGTTTTTGGTGGGGATCAATCGTGGCGAGCAACCGGTAAGGCCACTTCTCTCTCTGTCTGGAACATTTAGAGTTAGAAAGACTGTCTGACATTGAGTTTTAAGACTCTAATCTGAAACTTTGAGTTCAACTTACCTTCAGACTTTTTCACCAGGCTGAGGGAGGAACATTAAAGCAGATCATTCCCCTAGTAGTTATGGGACATCCGTCTCCTAACTCACACTGGCATTCCCAGTTCTAGATGACGAATGTGTTCACTACACTGACACAAATCACTTTTACCTCACCATCATCTCCCTCTTTTAAAGAGCAACTAAACCCTGAGGTTTCGGCTGATGTGCATCAAGGTTGGAAATCCCAAAAAAAAAAAAACCTTGATTATGGGCGGGGCTCCTGGAGCAGTAAAGACATGCCCACTATTTAATCTCCAAAGAACAATCTTTGCTATGCTAATTACCTAATCAATATTCACTATACCTATCTATACCTCTCTATTCACAATTCTCCCAAACTATTTATCAAACCTACTTGTTACAGATTGCAGAGTTCACATTTGCTAGATTTTATATGAGGGGGCGGAGCCAACAGTGGTGATTCATGCCATAAGAAACCACCAACACATCACAAACCACCATTCTCAGCCAATAGCAACATTCCATTATAATAGCAGGGTTTAGAAGGCACACTCTTACATTTTTCATTTTTACAACAAAATATTCCAAATGTAAATACTTAAACTAAAATTCCAAGAGTTGGTCAAGAATCAACCAACAACAATACTTCATAACCAAGAACAGTTGGTTTCTGCAAAATATATAAGTGGTTTTGGGTTTTAATTACTCTTTAAATTTGCAGACACAATACAGTGTTCGATACACTCAACCCCCTTTAAGGGTAATAACTATAGTTTAGATCAGTGGTTCCCAAACAGGGGTACGGATACCCCTGGGGGCAAAGGAGCACATTGCAAGGGCTACTTGGAAAGATTTAACAATTAATTTTAAAAAATAATTAGGAAATGCTCCTTGTTCCTTTGTAGGCGATTTTTGGGGACAAATTCACCACAAACTAACAGTCTTATTGCTCAATATTTTCTGGGGATTTATTGAAACAGCACTATTTTATCCTGTGGAGGCCATATTATCACACTTCTGACAACAGGAGACATTAAATTAGCTACATTTCACATAGGAGTTAATAGGAGACAAATCAAATAATAGTTGCATTGGTCATTTTATTTACATTTGTTGCAATTCCACTTTAAGTTTCTCTCATTGTTTTGAATTTGTAAATTAAGTCTTAGAGAACCAATGTTTCAGATAGAGTTAGGGGTTTAGGAGATCCCACTGTTCCACAAATGAAAAAGCATATGAAGTATGAACAGGGTACTTATGGTATGAAGGGTGTACACATGATTTGACCAAAATAAAAAGGGATACAGGAGACAATTGGGAACCACTGGTTTGGATGACATTGCGTGTGTCGTAGTAGCCAAGCCGTCATATCAGGTTTGTGTGTGAAGTCTATGTATGCAGCATCTACACTACTGCAGATACTACTTTCTCTCCCCATAGAGTTTTGTTTAGCCTCTTAAACAAACAATAACCATTAGCCTGTTGAGTCAGTGAATCATTTCTGTGATCATGTTAAACTATCCCACTTAGACCAGTTAACAGCTGTGTTATATGTGCTGCTGAATGATAATCACTCAAAGCCAGATGGCACTTTCTGACTTAGTGCTGCTTGTCTTCAAAACATCTTTGTGTCCGAAATCACAGTTTATCTCCAAAGCTAACCTCCCGAGAAGGTAGAGATGGCACTTTAGCTCCTCACTTTTTCATTTCTACAGCGTTTTATGGGCGTGATTCACAGCTCCGCTGTTAGATTACTCTCCTGGACACCAATTTGTGCCCACTCAACCTTTTAGTTATTTAATGGAACCCATTCCAGAGACAAACTACACTTGTTATGTTCAACTTTGCTAATAATTAGGCCAGTTTTTTTTTTTATGTCAGAAGTGTCTTTTTTAATTTTGGTTTTGATATGGTTTTACAGATATTGGTAAATAAGACAAAGAATTATTAATCCGTATACCCTTTGATCTTTGGTTATTCCGTTTTAAAAACCAAATCAAATTAGCACATAAACAAATCAACAGTGTGTTTTTTTTTGTTTTACTGACTTAAAACCTCAACAGAATTACAGAAAATTGTTTCTGTTTTAAAATGAAATCTTGTTTTGTTTGTGAGATTGGATATTTAAGGGAAACTAGAATGAGAGCGTCACGTTTTAAGCTCACCACACAGAGGGGACCCACAGAGGGGGGCAGACTTTTACTGCTGAACAAAAAAGGACCAACGCATAACAAGTCACATTACAGATGAACTGGTGAATTGAAATGTTATTAATACATACATAAATCAAAGCAAAAAATATATACTGTATATTACGAAAAGCATACATGTGATTAAAGGAACCAGAGGCAGTGTCTACTGGTGCTCCTTGTTTCTTGTGATCAACTTCTGTGCGTGTTGACGGCTGCAGTTACAGGCTAGCGGTAATATAACGCTGTGTAATTGTTTTTGCAAAAGTGTCAAATCGTAGAAGTTCTAACTTCTATTGTTCCTCACACCAGCCTCACAGTCGATAGTCACCAGTTTATTTGGATACTATTTGGACCGTGTATAGCATTAGGTTGTTATTAAATCCTCATTTACTATTATATTTACCTTCTTTCTTTCACCCCTGCACACTGTGCACAGTAAAAGCTGAACAGCCAAATGCAATTTCACTACATGTTATCAAGTACTATTCAGTAGTAGTAGTAGTAGTATGTATGTGACAAACAAATCTCTTGTATCCTTGACCGCCAGGCTAACGTTGTCGTTAAGATGTTTTGCATGTTTGTTTACATGATAGCGTTACTGCTAGCTGCTAGCTTCTTAACACATAAAATAATCTAAGAACAAACACCACCTGGCGAAAACCAAACGATAATCATTGTGGAGCCGTTTGGTACCGAGGTTGTGGACCAACCCGTTCACTAAAAAGTTATGCATTTATTGGCTTTCATCTGCAGTGTATTTAAATGGCAAACATATGTATATATAGAATAACTCCAGGAATGAACAAAAATGTGTGCCCCACCGCAGTTTTCTTAATGCCCCCCCATTGAATTTTGTCTGGCACCGATTCTGATCTGCAGCCAAACAAAGCTTAGCAACGCTCATTGTCAGATAGACGGGGACATGGGGAGGTCAGAAAATGCAGTCTCTTTGTGTGACACTATGTACTTGTCACGTTATGCCCTTTAGCATGACATTTAATCCTCCAGGAAACCAGTACAATACCCAAGAGTGATTGAAATTGGTTGTTGGCACTCTTGCACAAATCTCTCTCTTTCTTTCTTTCCTCTTTCTGTCTGTCACGACAATATTTTCACAGATTGCTTGCGCAGTTTTCGCCGCCCTGCTCCACTTTTTCTTCCTGGCAGCGTTCACGTGGATGTTCCTGGAGGGCGTGCAGCTCTACATCATGCTGGTGGAGGTTTTTGAGAGCGAGCACTCACGCCGGCGCTACTTCTACATGGTGGGCTATGGGGTTCCTGCTCTGATAGTGGCTGTATCTGCAGCCGTGGATTACCGTAGCTATGGCACGGATCGAATGTGAGTACATAATGGAGCTAGGTACTGTTTTAAAGCACGTCATGATTTTAGAAGCATGTTGGTTTAGTGTTGAAACAAGTTTCAAACCCGAATACATTTTTAAATTTGAAATTGCTCCTGACCACGTATGTCAAAATCAAGGCCCGGGGGCCAAATCCGACCCTTTAAAGCAGTGTTTCTCAAATGGAAGTACACGATGGCACTACTTGAGAGGATAATTAACAAATAAAAGCGTTCAAAATATGGGGATTTATAATGTTTAGTTTTAGTTAAAAAATTATAATCAAACAAAACATTACCAGAAACTTGCAAAATGAAAACAAAAACACACAAAATAAGAGCAAAATATACTGAAGAACAGATGAACAACAACAAAAGCCACAAAAAATGAGACTAAAACACACACACTAAGAGAGGAAATGACTTACCATTACCCGCAACACACAAAATGACAACAAAGACACACTAAATGAGAGAAAAACACACCAGATCAAAGTACACAAAAATAACAGAGAAACATCCATAGACGACATAAGAAACAACCAAACGACACCAAAAACACACACAATGAGAGAGAATAATTTAAATAATACCAAAAACAACAACAAAAACAAGCAAAATAAGGAAAAAATAGACTGAATAATAAAATGAACTGACAAACAACAACAAAATACACAAAAAAAACACCAAAAACACACAAAATAATACCAAATACACACTAAATGACTCCAAAAACACTCTAAATTACACAAAAAAACAAACAAAATATATTGAACTGAACTGAAAATACAAGGGTCAGACTTGGTCCCACCAGGAGGGAGATGACCAGAAATGATAAAAACTATACAAATAAATCTATTCAGGAGGCACTTAACACTGTTTCATTACACTTATTTACAAAATGAGATTATTTAAAATGTGTGTTGTCACTCATTAAATTCATCATTTTGCTCTAAAGTTACTTTTTCACAGAATTCTGAGCAAAATGTTCTCGTCAAACATATGGGGGCACATGGATGAGAACCACTGTTTTAGAACTTCATTTGTTACATAATTACTGCTTTGATAATTAAGATATAAAGGTTGTCTAAAATTAAAATATTATATTAAATTATTGTTGAGTTATAGTGAAACAAACTCATACCTTACCAAAAATCTTAAAGGAATTCTTAGATTTTGTTTGTTTTGAGATTCTTAACATCATCATTAATGTTTTGCTGGAATACTGCATCTGATATTCTGTTATTGACAACCTGCTTAAAAAAAAAAGGCTGTGAATACAGAATATCAAGGGCTTGCGGTGTGTAGCTGCAGCAGACGCAGCAAACGGCACCATGATTTGTGCTGCTTTTTGGCGCTTTAATAATCTCTGAGATGAGACGCGACGATGCTCCAATAGCTATCGCCGTTCGTCAGCTTTTAATGAAGCAGTTACTCAAGACGTACTTTCTGAAAATATTGACGGGGCCAGCGTCAGCAGCTCGCTTTGGAGCTGTTCATCACTCCATGCCTCGCTGACATCAGCTGACACACTTCAGCTCATGGTAGACAGCAGCCCGTGTGTGGGTTGGCGCTGCAATGGTTCTTGGTTGATGGATGAGGTGGAAGGGGCCACTGCCTGAGCATCGGCATCATCTGAATAATTAAAGCCTGCCACCGGTGTAACAATTATACACAGCCAATGAAGAATGAGGGAAGGGACAAGGTGTGACACGCAGTGAATTGGATAAAAAGTTGAGGGGGGGGAGTGTTGGAGCTGCAAATTGATTCTTGAAACCCTAGCGGCGCTTCCATGGTTGTGTCACCTGGAGCAGAATCATCCAACAAGTTGCATCGACCAAGGTGCAGCAGATGAATGAGGTGACGATGACCGGCTCCAGAAATGAGAACACGATAAACATTGTGTGGTATTTTTGAAGGTCAGTCAGCTTTCAAAGTAAATCACCTGTTAGCAGTGCATCTCCACTCCGTTACTTCCTGTGATTACTGTAAATGTGGCCTCGAGCAAGGCATTAACTCCCCTCTGGAGTTTGAAGGATATTGCAAGGGGATTAACCAACAAGGACGTCGTACAGTATGTGTCAGGGAAGAGAGTGGTTGACTGTAAAGGGTTGTTAGAAATATACAGGAGAAGAAATGAGGAAATTGAACAAAGCGCAGATACAGGGAATAGGTTAGTGTTAGTAAGTGTGGGTGTTTGGTGTTGGTCTTTCTCTAGATTCTCATATATATTCATGTGAACACAGAGGGGACTGACATGAATCACTGTACCCTTTGTTCTTTGGAAATTCCATTAGAAAACCAAAAATAACTAATAAACGGTGTGGGTATTTTGTTTTACTGACTTAAAAACAAAAGGTCAATACAGAAAAATCAAAACCAAACATGTTTTTAAATTTAATCCCCTGTTTGTGTGATATTGTGATATTTACGGGAAAACTATGGACGAGAGCTTCATGTTTTAAGCTCATTGCACAGAGAGGACCCACAGACTTTTGAGCATTTAATTTGACCCATGGGAGAAAGTAAAAATGACACAATAAAACATGTAAAACGTGTAAATTACAAAATAATTCAATTGTAGATATCTCTTCCCGGCCAAATGCGCTTAATGTAATGAAAAAAAAATTGTTTTTTTCCAAATCCTGCAATTTTCCTCAATTTATTGTTCTAAATTAGACAAATGTTCATAATATCAAGGAAATTTCAGTGAATTTAAGTTTAATGTCCGTTAATGCTTTGATCATATACTTTATATGTAATTTATACCTGGAAGTGCAAACTAGGACACATTAATGTTAAAAATGCTCTTTCTCCTGCTAAGATTTGTGGCCCACTTAAGCTCAAACTGGTCTGTATGTGACCCCTGAACTAAAATGAGTTTGACACTCCTGCCATAAGCATTAAAAACACATGTAAATGCGAGGCTTTGCGTTTTATTAGTGAAGCACTTGGGTAAACAAAATCAGGTACTTTATCAACAAAAGACAATAAAAAGAAAGCATGCCAAGGTTGCATTTGTTTGTGCTTTTAGGTGTCTGACTAATCTTTAGTTCATGTCTTTCTTTAATCTTTTTTATATATCTATGTTTAAAGGTCTGTTTATTGACCTAGAACTGCTTTTTAACATCTAGTCTTTAGGCCAGACATAGGCAACTAGGGGCCCGGGGCCCACATGTAGCCCTCTGGTCTAATTTTGTGCGGCACCCAAAACAAATCCCCAAAAATTGTATTTAAAAAAGTTGGAAGGAATATAAAGCCTGGCATAATACACAAAATAACTCGTAAAACATAAAATGACAACAAAGACAACTACTTAAACAAACAAAATGACTACAAAAACACAAAAAGCAATAACACATTACAGAATAACTCGAAAGACACACAAACTGTCAACAAAATTACACGAAATGACCGAAAAATACAGAAAACAACAACAAAAATACAGAAAGTGAGCCCAAAAACGCACAAATTGACAACATAAATGACAGAAAGATCCACAAAATTACATCAAGAATTCAAAAAATAACAAAAACACACATAATGATGAAAGACGTATTAACGCTCAGATCAGCCATTTTTCTAAATGCTGACACAAATGTTGATAAATTAGCCTTCGGGTCAAATACAGTCACATTTTTGTTGCCTCCGCTGCTTTAGGCCATTGCCTGTACTAAATGCTCACTGATTGGATGATAGGTTTCACTCCGCTTTATTCTGGCTCTTGATCATCAGCGTACATTCATGCTTTTCATTACGTTTCAGAAGCATCGGCACGGAGGAAAGCATCCATAACTTGGTCGTAGATTGGCGGCGCAAATACTAAATGTCATAAATCCTCAGCGTCAGGCTGCACATGCAGACACATGTTTATGGTTTTCATGATTTTGTTGCTTGACTCCTGAAGGAGCAGTGTGAAAAAGCAGCACACCAGGAGGGAAGATAAAAACCTAGCTACGCTCCCGCAGCCAAACAAAAGCATGACACAATAGGGGAGGAGGAGGTATGAGGAGGCAGCAGAAGAAAAGCAGTAAATAAAATGACAGCCTGCAGCTTCTGCCGCCTACCACGTCTTAAAATCTGTCTATGATCTGCAGAAGAATAAGGCAAAAAATCGAACAATGAAACCTTCTGCATAATTTACCGTATACTGGTTTCAGAGCCCCAGCTTTGATGATCTGCCAGAGCTCTGTGTACGTTGTTCTGCTTTGGTTTGCTGTTTAATGTGTCCATATGGTTTTTTCTTTTTTCTTTCTTTCTTTCTCTTTTTGTCTTCTTTATTCCAGTGATACCACAGAGGGAAAAGTAGTATCAAATCCCAGTAATAGCAAGAGAGCAGACAATTCTTGTCACAGCACTTTTGTGCTCCGTGGTGGCAGCAGAGCTGTAGGTGTAAATAAGGGATTTACGGGCTGGGAATGCAGGAATGGAGGAAAAAACTAAAATATTCAACTATATCAGTAAATCTGCCTAGGGACAAACAAAATCTGTTCATTTTATCCCAAGGGCTGACAATTTTCAGTATAATTGCAGGGCTAGCGGTTAGCTAGTGGCTACAGTATATAATAATAACACAATCTCATGCAATTGCGTCTTCTTACAACACTTTATTTACGGTTCGGGTTATGGTTAGGGTAGGGCACACGTGTCAAACTCAAGGCCCGGGGGCAAAATCCGGCCCTTTAGAGCAGCGATTCTCAACTGGTGGGTCGGGACCCAAAAGTGGGTCGCGGACCTGTACTGGGTGGGTCGCGGACAGCTGGTCAAGAATTAATATATACCTAGTCTCTCATACTGGACTTGTCTTTTATTTTGAATGCAATTTTTGTTTGACAGGCATGCTGTAGAAATGCATGTTGCACAGAAAAATGTATATATTAATGTTTAAAAAAAGATTATATATGTGTGTTTTCAACAGCTATTTTACATTTCTAAAAAAAAAGGGACTGATATGTGTCACTCATTGCTTTGATATTATCAGTGCCGTACATATTTTACAATTTATTTATACTGTATGTGGAAGTGCAAACTTGAGCACAATAATGATTAAATTACTCATTTTCCCACCTAAAAGCTGTGGCCCGCTTAAGATAAACTGCTCCGTGTTTGGCCCCTGAACGCAAACAAGTTATGGGTTATGGTTAAGGCCACTTCAATAAAACAGTAATAATAAAAATAAAAAAAATTGGGTCACAGCATGTACAGTAACGTGTAAGATATGAGGAAATTGTGTTGCTGCTAGTACTGGGCAATAAGGACCAAAACACAGATCTCCATATTTTTTCTCAAAATGGCGATATACGATATGAATCTTTATTTTTAACTCAAAGTCTTTCTGGAAAGACAATTCTGGGTTAAATTTGACGATGCAAAATGCCACACATGCCCATTTATTAACAAACAACTGCACAATATGTACCACTTTTGTCTTTTTCTCCTCTACGGGACAGCACTAGGGAGTGAGTTCTGTAGTGTAACTTGTTTAGGGGAAGGTCTGGGTTAGAACGCCCTCAGTAATCCAACTGTGCTTTTCATGCTGTTCTGAGAAGTAGTGAAAGCAGCTGCACCTAAAACGAGTTATTTAATACAAAATAAGTAAATAATGAAAAATGGATTGTTACAGGCGATACTGTATTTTTCTATATCGCCAAAACAGGAATCTCGATATATCTTGAATCTCGATATATTGCCCAGGCCTAGTTGCCACGCATGCAAAATCAATCAAAGTCCATTTCGTGTCCCAGTCACGAACTTCGTGAGACTGGGTTGTTAATAATGACAGTAGTTATTTCTTTATTAATTAATTACTTATGGTTTTTAAAAAAGAAAAGAGAGCGAAAGAATGAAAATTTACTGTATTTCTTGAGCTACATTTGACCATTTCCATTCATTACAAGCAGTGTTGGGTAAGTTAATCTGAAAAAGTAATTAGTTACAAATTACTAGTTTTCCAAAAAGTAACTAGTTACATTGCATATAGTTACTGCATCAAGAAAGTAACTAAGTTACACTACTTTTGGATTACTTCCTTATTTAATCAGCCAGGACAATTACATTAAGGTAATTTAGTCTTCAAGACTACTTGCTGCTTAAAATTCTACTATTTGTAAATAACACCTGGATTTATTTTGAACGTACAGTATAAACAATAAGCAAAAGTAACAGAATAACTGTAAGTAATGTCTGCGTGTAAAAAGAGTACAACAGCATAAGAACAAGTGTATTATTTTATTTATTGTTTCAATGAAAGTATAGTACACATTAGAGCTGAAACAAATTCCTAATTAATTCCTCGAATTATTCGAGAAACTCAATTACATGTGTTTAAATTTGTTTATTTCAAGCTAGGCTATAAAACAAAGAAAAAGGTTGTTAAAAAAAAAAGGGAAATAAATTCAGTGCAAATCAAGTTTGTAAAAGAAATAAATGTTATGGATAAGTAATGGATAATTTTAGCATCGGGAAGCTAGTCTCGTTACAGTAACCCTACACTGATTGCAAGGGTTTTGCGTTATTGTGAAAGATAAAAAAAAATGTCTGTGTGTAGCAGCTTTAGATTGTTAAGCTAGCCTTTGTTATTCTTGCACCTGAAGTCCTTGAGTAGCAGCCCTGTGAATGTGGCGGACATTCGCCACTTTCGAAAACAAATGTGTTCTGCTAAACTTTTCCACTCACTTCAGTTCACGTTCAAATGCTCTGGGTTACAGCTAAAGCCTCTGCCACTTCCATTTGCTCCCTCTGTCAGCCTGAATGACAACTCCGCCATATGAACAGTAATTTTCCAGTGGCCAAAATTGGAGGCGTCTGTCTGCCTCAGCAACGGAGATTAAAAGATTAATAATTCAACCATAGGTCATGAATCACTTTTTCTTTAGATTTTCTTTTTTTGTGACCAGCACTGTCACCTCCCTGTAGTGTCACCGCTCATACGGTTTGTATTCGCTTCTCTGTAACACGTTAGGATTGAATTCCCGTATTGTTTTGATAAGGAGCTCGAGGTTGGGGCGGAGAGCGCGAGTATTTCATTATTGACGTAATTACAACAGCCTGACGCGGTCGGTGCGTTTAAAACGAACATTTGCTTAAGGACTGGGTGGCAGTCGGGGGGGTCGAGGTCAATCCAATTGTAATTCAGTGAGTATTCAATTGGAAACTAATTGAATCATTTATTAATGTTCAACTGGTTGTGAATTGACAACATGAACTCAATAAAGGAAAGAAAGAAGAACATCCAGACAGTTACTGGCTGTTTTCTCATTTATCTTATATGGTTTTTATTTCTATATCTTCTTCTTTGATGTTTTAATTGAACAATTTTGAGGAAAAATGATGAGTAATACTATTTCTCAGCGTAGTTTATTCTAAGTTAGTCACAAGTAAAATTGTGTTCACAAGAGTTGCTCCAGGGAATCGAGAGTAAACATTTTATCTTCTTGGGCTGGGCGTACCCCGTACAATAATAAGTGTAGTGAAACAGTATTTAGTGCCTCATGAATAGATTTATTTCTATAGTTTTTATCATTTCCGGCCAAAACTGACCCTTGTATTTTCAGTTCATGTTCTAATCAATTATTTCTATCATTATTTTCTGTCTTTTTGGTGTCATTTTGTGTGTTTGTCAGTTCTTTTTATTATTCAGTATATTTTTCTCTTGTGTGTTTTTGTTGTTGTTTTTGTATGTTGTTGGTATTATTTAAATTATTCTCTCTGTGTGTGTTTCTCTGTTATTTTTTTGTGTATTTTGTTGTGAGCTTGTGTGTATTTCTCTCATTTAGTGTGTTATTTCTTGCATACTCATCGTTTCTATACTATTTATTTGCTTTTAGACTACTTTTGTGGTTTTTTTGTTGTTTTTTTTTTTACGTTCCACTCGCAATGCATCATGGGGCTGTTACTAGTGTGCCCCACCGCTCATACTTAAAAATGTCACCATATAGTATACATCCGAGTATTTCTTGCATACTCAATCATTCCATACTATTTAGTTAGAACACAGTAATGTCATTTGTTTTGTGAGTCATTTTGTGTATTTGTGGTGTCTTTTTTTCTAATTTTGGAGTCATTTTGTTGTTGTTGTTTGATTTTAGACTGTTTCTAGGGGTTTTTCTTACGTTCCGCTCGCAATGCATCATGGGGTGGTTGAGTATGACTAGTGTGCCGATCGTGCATACTTAAAAAATGTCCCCATATAGTATACATCCGGTTATTTCTTGCACACTCGATCTTTCCATACTATCTAATGTGAACGCACTACATGCTCATTTTGACATCAGACTTAGTATCAGTAGTACGTCAGTATGCCAACACAGCCATTTACTAGCCATGTTTTGTTATTTATATTTACTTGTTATTCTTCAGTTTTGCGCCATCGATACAGCTGTCGTGGCCCCTCCTCAGAATGCCTACACTTTGTGGTAATTCTTTGAACCACTTGCAGTAATCCATGTTTTGAAGTACCTATTTCTCTTTGTCACATCAGCCTTCTACTTGATGTATCCTCTGAACGGGACTATAAAGCTATAACCTCTAATGGTTTTCTCTCTTACCTTTCCGACTCCTTCCCACTGTCCTCAAAACCTGCCTCATGCTTTTTTTTTTTTTTTTCTACCCCTGTCATCACAGTTGCTGGCTTCGCCTGGACACATACTTCATTTGGAGTTTCATCGGACCGGCAACCTTGATAATTATGGTAAGCAAATGGCCCCGAAACCCCCTTTTCCTGCTTCTATTTCTTGTCATTAACCCACTTTAGCCCGCGGGTCGGTGCTTAAACGGTCTATAGAGGATGCTTTTTCAACCTTCCCCCGCTCTGCCCTGCTGAGCATAAATGCCACTGCTGGCCACCGAGCTGTTGAGGAGAACAAATGAGGGGCGTAGAAAATTTATTGCAGCTTTGTCGCCCCGCACCAGCTCCAGCACTTTTTTTTTTAGGGTTTTTCTTTGGTCGGGGCACAGCTGAGAGAGTGAACTCTGCTCCGTATGCAGTGTTGGAGTAATCCGCACTGCGATTATGATTGATTCTGTTCATGCTCCGACTCCCCTCACCTTACCTCCATCCTCCTCCACCCTTCAGGCACAGCCCCGGTTGAAGATGTACACGCACAAAAACAAAGAAAGCAGAGGTTTTTGGTGGTTTTCTAATTAGGACAGCTCTTATTTTGTAATCGCGTTGCCATTAATCTGTAGAATGATGCTCATACAAGTATTTCCTCTACTGAGCTTTAAATATAGTATATACTTGTCATTCCCTTGACGTGGTGCTAATTTCCTAAGAACCAATTAGCCTTGCATATCAACGCTAGATAGCAGTGTATCCAAAAGGGAATGCGCTTGTCAAAAGGTATGATTTACTGTTAAAAAAAACATGTTAAAAAACGATTTTCTAATGATTTAAAGCTGTTTTTTTAAATGCTTACAACCCAGTTACTAAATCCAAACAAGCTGAATGAATTTTCATGCTCTAGTTTGAGGCTTTCAGCCCCGATGCATCTCAGTCTGCATCGTGACTCATTTGTATCTTTCTCAGCAATTTCATAGCTGTATGTCTGACATATGCTGCAGATGTTTGGGGTATAAACTGGAGCTACATTTTAGCTTCTGTGAAAAAAAAAAAGAAAAAAAGTGATGTATTTAGCTTATTTTTCTGTTTTCTGTATGCAGAGGTAAGGTATGTGAAATCCATGCTGAGTCATTGTAAATAATTCTCATTTTGTAACTAGAGTTGGATTGTTTTTGTTTCGAAGTTGGTTTTCCCACGAAAATGTGATTGTCACTTTATCACACATTACCATATCAGCAGTTAGAATACTGATCAATATAAGCATTAATACTTTTTTGTTATAGTTTTGTGTGTTTTTAGAGTCATTTTCTTTTGTTTTTACTCATTTATTTTTTTGATTTGTGTTTTTTTTTTGTGTGTGTTTTGAAACTTTTTTTGGAGGCATATATTTAGCATAAATTAACAATTTTTTTATGTTTTGAATTTTTTTGCTGGTGTATTTTGTTAATCTGTCTCTTGTTATTTATTTATTTATTAGTCCATCAGAAACAAACATTTAGTTATTGTTGAAATTATTCAGTTGTACTTTTAATACTTGTTTGGCTTTTTTAAACTTGAACTTTGATTTGTTTATTTGTTTTGCGTGTTTATTAGTCATTTTGTGTTTTTCATCTTTTTTGTGTGTTTTGAAAGTTTTTTGGAGTCATTTTTGTATGTTTTTGTTATTTTTGTGTGCTTTTGGACTCAAATTGTGATTTTTTTTTTTGTGTTTGTCGTTTCTTTTCCTACATTTTGTAATCTTTTTAAGTCCATCTGAAACAAACTTTTAGTTGATGTTGAAATTATTTACTTTTAAAACTTTTATTTGTAATTTTGCACATTCTTTTAGTCAATTTGTGTGTTTGTGTTGTTGTTTTATGTTTTCTGAGTCATTTTGTATGTTTCTGTTGGTCTTTTGTCTTGTTGGAGTATTTTTTTTTGTTTTTGTTTGTATTTTGTAATTTTTTTGAGTCCATTTGTGTTGTCATGTTGTGTTTTTGGAGCAATTTTTGTTTTTTCAGTGTATTTTTCCGTATTGTTTGTGGGTTTTCAGGGGGGCATTTACTTTGGGGAGAGCTTTCAGGGCCACATGTGGCCTGAGATATGTTGGGTTTCGGAAAACGAGTAAGGTCTTAAATCTTCCATCTTTCAGTCATTTTATGAATAAAATCATTCAATGTGAAACAGATAACATAAAACCAACAAACCTGTCATTGCTCATTGTGCTAACTATGATCTATCTACAACTTGCAAAGTAGAATACATGACTGAACACTTCCTCATACTCCCTAAATTTGTGAAGCCACCATGTCAGATGTGCCGACACTTTGTGAAGGAGTCAGATAGTAATCCTCCCTCATACAAGCATGCAGCCGTCTTGTCTCACCGGCCCCCCGTCCAAAGCGTTGTACCACTGGAGAGCTTTCGATGGGATTTTGCGCTCTGTTTGGCAAAGTGGGAAACCATCTCCTGCAGCTCTGTTCCAGGTTTGTGCTACAAAGTGCCCTGATCTAAAATGAATGGATCTCTGAGAGGAATCACATGGCTTCACGTCCATCCCTCCGTCTCTCTCTCTCTCTTTTATTTATTTATGTTTTTGACTCCCTCCCTCTCTTACCCTTCAGCTCAATGTGATCTTCTTGGGCATCGCTCTCTACAAGATGTTCCATCACACTGCCATCTTGAAGCCGGACTCCGGTTGCCTGGACAACATCAAGTAAGAGCACTCGAATTCCCATTTAAGGTGTTCAGAAATAGCAGCACTCAGCATGTTTTGTTAAGGAAGTAAAGAGCGTTTATGGACGCACGTTAAACTTGCTTTACTCTAATCCAAGACATACTGTCCTTTCTCTTACGATTGTACATTTAACCTCTTGTGCATGAACTTGCAAAAAAAAAAGTTTTTCTTGCCAGTTCTAATGGGTTTGCCCCCAAAGGCGGAGTTAAAGATTCTTTCCGGGGGGGGGGGTTTGTGGCGGGCAAAAGAAAAAATAGAATTAAATATATAGGCCGTCTCTAGATTCGCGCCAACCACAGTGTGTGTAACATATATAATAATCTAAAAATAATTGGTAAGCTAATTGATAACATTTGCGCTGACACATCCCGAATACGGGTCAAAATGCATGTTCTCACTCATTCACAGCAGTATATCACAAGTATCATGTATTGTTTGAAAGCTTGGAATCTTCTGTTTTTAACCATATAAACCATTCTAAGACGCAACCATCACATCAAGCGCAGTAAATTATTTTGTCAAACTTAACAAAAATATGGCGACATAAACAAGCCAGCACTGCCCACCTCATTCCAAAACCCAATAAATCCCAGCATTTAGTCCGAAACACAGTAAAACTGCAGTAGAAATTAAAATGTAACATTTATTTAAAAGAAGAAAGCAGCTCCGCCCTGATTTCTTCTTCTTTTTTAGCTTCGTGAGGTTGACCATTTTATTTAAAATCCTCATTTTTAGATTGATGTTGTAAATTAAGGTTAAAATCGGTCCGGCGGCCGATTTCTGCTTCATTTTTGCTGCAGTACCACACATGAACTGCTGGATGCAGTGTCGCTTCACCATTTACATAGTGAAGAAGAATTGTGCAACAGAAGAAGAACCAACCTAAAGTCTCAAAACTTTGAAACAATTTCACTTAAAACGTATACTACAAACCTGAGGTAGAACTAACATATGTGACATGAAACTTACAGTAATATGTTAGAATCAAAGCAGCAGAAAACTTATTTTATTTGGTCACATGACTCGAGCTTAAAAAAAAGCTTTTATTTTTAAAAGAACAACAAATGAATTCATATGTATTTTGTGTTTTACGGCTCTTAAAATATTTGTATGTTATGAACTGTAGTGAAAACCTTTGACCACTTTGGAGGGGGCGATGCCCCCCCCCGCCCCTGCAAACTCTGCGTATGTTGTGCCCACCTGCCTCAACCTTAACTTGCATGCTAAGCACTTCTAAGGCCAAAAGGTTGTGCCAGCAAGGGTCAAAATCAAACAGCATCTCCATCATTATCAGACAAATAAGGCCGTCTGCTTAGGAAAAGGCCAGGAGACAATCTGACAGACCTGACCCAGTGTTATCTCGGTGTCAACATGCCACTGATGAATATTCATTTGGTTTCCGACTTTTTTTGTGTGTGTTGCACACTGTGTGTCTGCTTGCTTTCTGATAAAAAAAAAAAAATAAAAAAAATGAAAGCTTGAGGGACAATAACTATCACTCAGAAACAAACTTTTAGTTGTTGTCGAAATTATTTACTTGCACTTTTAAAAGTTGTGGTGGGCAAAGCTGCTGAAGTACATTTTTTTTCAGTGGAGAATGTAGATAAAGCTGCTTTCACTGCAGGCAAACTCGCCTAAGGTACAATATGTTGGTATAAAATATAATACTAAAAGAAAATGGCAAGAGACATAGACCATTCCAGGGATATTACTGCCAATAAAAACATACCAATCTCACTTTAATGTCAAACAGACTTATATTTTATCTAAAAACAATTAAATGACATTTGCGTGAAAGACTTTAGGCACAGATTGGCAGCCATTCTTCTGTCAAACAGCTTTACTACTATGATGGTGGTTTGACATCAAATAAAATAAACGTTCTGTTCTTGCTTTAAATCCTGCATCGTATAAATCTAAGTACCCTCGGGGCTTCAGCCCGATTTAAGAACCATTACTTTTTAACTCACCGATATTTTATTGCTCTAACTACAAACAGATGTTTTGCCGATTTTGTTATCATATAGGTGATAATTAAACATCTCCAAAAGATAGACAAAAATGGTGTATCTCGTGTAGAAGTTTCCACATATTGCTCCATTAAAACAAAATCAAATGATGACAAAATGTGTAAGTTTTGCAAATATCTTTTGGTACTTCTTTTTCCGGACGCATAAATGTATCTTCATATGTTTACTAAGGGTTACAGTAAGGTTAAGGCAAGAAAAAAAAAAACACATTAAACCTTCATAGTCGTTAACTTTACAGCACTTTTATTCTTTTATTGTTATTGAATGTACTTTCACCTCTGCACTCTTCTGCTTTGTGATCTGTTTTACTTGGATTTATCAAAGACTCTTAAAAAATTATGTTACGTTTCAAAAATATATAGAAAATAATCACATTTTCTACTTGAGAGACTGGATTTATAGTTTCAATGATTCAGCGACATTCTGCTGATGGTGTGAAGTGGCTTCCAGCTTATATATATATATATATATTTTTACTGTTTGTCTTCCTTTTTTTAGGCCACTCTGGGAACATTAGTCTGCATTATAGACAGCACTGTGTCTTTTATCAGTATGGTGACCTCTGTCCATTCTGGTCTCTTTAGCCAAGACAAAAACACACATTAAAAACAACATTTTTAGTTTGTTATAGCTGGCTGTGGTTGTGCCATGTCAGACGAGCCAAGATACTGTATGAATCCATTGCAAATTCACTACACGATGTTCCCGAGCCAGATTTACATTTTTTTTTTTACATTGGAAGCAATAAAGGAAGTTCTTCTATGTGGCTGGGATAAATATTGATTGGATAAAACTACAAACACCAAATAAACCTCTTTATACCAATGTTTTATTTAATTAACTTATCTTTTATTTGATGGCATGGAGCACAAGTTCACAAAACAAAACAAAACAGAGCATTTTTTAACAAATATTTTAACAAAGGAAGAACCTTTTTCAAACAGGCACCAAGTTTATAAATTACTTTTTGACTTTCATTTTGCATCAGTAAAAAAAGTTTGAACATAGAAGGGTGTCTTGCATAAAATTTAGGCAAATATTTTTCTTTATAAATGACAACTTTGGCATTCAAACAGCAAATAAAACTCATCACCAACAACAATATCATTGCAGAGATTACAATAAGAAAATAGTCTGTCAATGATTCGTCTTTTGACTAAAATGCAACTTAGTTTTAGTCAAAAATTGGTCATCAGGACCATTTTTTAGTGATATTGTAGTTTTAGTCAACTAAATGACATTAAATCTGTCACACATATAGTCAACTAAAATTTAAAAAAGAAGAGTTGATGCCTTTTTTTAAAGAGTAAATTAGCATTTATCAACCTGTTATAACACTAACAAAAGCCAGAGAATTAAAACGATAATCAAGAAACGTGTAATTTTAGTCAATGCTTCAGTATTTTGAATAACCACACTAAATCAAAACTACTAGATTTTGTGAGGTCTGAGTTGCTACTTTTTAAATATAAAATTGAATACACGAAATAGACGATGGAGTGACCTATATGTGGAATTGTGTCGGTGATGAATGCGTAAGATTTTTTTTTTTAATTCAATTAACCAAATTTAGTTTTTTTTTCAAAGATAGCTGTTGAAAACACGCATATATAATCTTTTTTTAAAACATAAATCTATATATTTTGCTGTTCAACATGCATTTCACAGCATGCCTGTCAAAATAAAAGACAAGTCCAACATGACAGACATTAAGTCGTTTTTTTTTTTTTTTTGCCCAGCTTTCCTCGACACACCCAGTACAGGTTCGCGACCCACTTTTGGGTCCCGACCCACCAGTTGAGAATCGCCACAGCACGAGCCTTCTACGCAACAAAAGTAGTTTTGATTGGATTTCATTCCATTTGAACTTTCTTGTTTCATCTTTTATTAGAAAATATCAAGACATTATGATAGTTTTTATTCATGTGTCTTTTAGTCATAGTCTTGTTACTGCATTGTATTGTATTGTAACGTAAAAAAAAAAATGTAGTCGACAGAAGCTGATGGAATTTTTTAGTCATCATAATGTCCACAGCTTCATATCCACAACTATAAACATTTATTTTTAATTTTGGAAGCTTATTAACATGCCTTCTCCACATTTCACAGAAAACTGGACTCATAAGTTGTGACTAAACCCTCACCGAACAAATCAATCTTTCACACTAGGACACGTGAAAACAACTACACGCAAACAATGCTTAAATCTATTATTTTATATCTACAAATTAAACGACCCACTTCTAACACGGACTCACCTTGAGTGACTCTATAGCCTACAGTGTACGCAGACTACTGCAAATGTGGCTTCAAACCTTATTTGCACACAGTAAAATTGAAAAAGAACACCATCTAAAGCCATCTTTATTGCACAGAAGGTAGACATTTCAATATATATATATATATATATATATATATATATATATATGTGTGTGTGTGTGTGTGTGTTGAGTAATTGCCTTTGAAAAACTACCGGTGCTGGTCAACATTTTTCATGTCCTTTAATGTACCCATCTGTGGTGCACGGAGATACACGGTATAGTTTGTTCTGCGGGAAAATATTGACTGCTGGGGGTTGAGGGTGTCCCGTGATTTATAACACTGCAGCCAGAGAAACGTACCAAACAACTGACCCCCCTGACCACAAAGTCTCTGCACCTTCACAAAACACTGCAATGTTTGAAGGAGCCATTGGAAAAAAAAAAAAAGAAAAAGTAGTACACTTACAGAGTGTGTGATTTCTATTAGGGATGTGTGGGATTTTGACGACTATTACTGTTGGATTTTTTACTATTGTCCTAAAACAGCCTTTAGGTCAGCTAATTATTACCCCACAGCCTGTGGATGTTAATGTGTGTAACGCCTCACGTAACGACTCTTTACTACAGCCGAGCAGGACAGAACAGACCAAAAAAAATGGTTATTCGGACTGATGATCAGTGTTGCCAGATTGGGCTAAAGCATAATTAAAACAGATGTTCAGCTTTTTAAAGTAATTGAGTAAAATACTTACAGAGGTGTAAAGAGTACTGATATATCACACTCAAGTAGAAGTACTGTTACTTGATTAAAATTGTACACAAGTGCAAGTAAAAAAAATAGCTCAAATAAATAGTAGTCACTAGTTACTTTCACTCCCCACATTTATTTTTGGTAATAAATAAGACAATTAGAACTGAAATTATTTTCAACAATAAATAAATAAAAGGTTTGTCAAAATGTACAATTGCTTTTTAAAATAAAGTATATAGCTATAGCTACATTTATCAACTCTAAAACAGAGAAAACAACCTCTATTCATCGCTGTTTTTGGCACCGTGCATTATACGTTTAATCTGATTGGTCGGCTATGATGTGATGCATTTGATTGTTGTCTGGTCATTTCGTTTATTTGTAGTTTCACAATGTCCGTTAGTCATTTTAAAGCAACAAATACGAATTTACCCATTCACGGTTGGGTGTGTGAATGTAACCAATTACTTATTTTAAAACGTACTTAAGTACAAGTAAAATGACTGATTTAGAAAAATACTCCAAAAAGTACAAGTACCCATAAAAGCAACTCAATTCCAGTAACGTGAGTACTTGCAACTCGTTACTGTCAAATCTGAATACTTGGCAAAAACTACTGCACTTATGTCTAGAGTTAGTTATTTATTCTAGCCAAAACAGAATGTCCAATATCTAAGAAAATATCTACATCTTTAATTGAGGAAAGTTTTTTAATTTCTTTCGTTGTGTAGATACTGGTAATGTTAACTTTGACTAGGCGGTACTGAATTGCAGATATCTCTTAACTAATATCCAGTGTTACGAGCCCGAAATGAAGCGATTTAATCAAATAAACGTGGAACCAATCACAACTCTTAAGGCTCAAATATACTCCAGTCCACCATGCCAATTAACTGCAAAGCTCAGATTTTACTACCACGCGGATTTCTCCGCGTACTTGGTGTCGCACAAAGCAGCGCTCGGCATTGTATCGACCCGCATTAAATGTAACACCGACCTGCGTTTCACTGGCCTGGTGAAACAGAGTGGGAGAGAACTTAGAGGAGAGACTGGCAGACAAACTACAAAAGTACCGGAACCTTTAAAAAGAGTACAAGGCCTACAGAGAAGTGCTAAGAATCATGGGACATGTAGGATTTTAATGAAAATAAAACTACTATGTGGCGGTGCGCCCGACTATGTACGATCTGGGGAGAACAAAAAGTTTGTTGTGCGCCCGAGTATGTTTGAGAAAACCCAACTAAGAACAACACCTTGCAATTAAAAAAAAAGTTACAACTCAGGAAATCACAAGGTACAAAGGACAATCCAAAACTATTCAAACAAAAATGCACTGCGAAGTCAAGTGGATCACAATCAAAAGGTTCTAACAATCAAAACCTAGCACTTAACACTTATAATGTAACTGTTGTCGCCCTGGGTGAAAGTGAATGAGGTCCTTTTAACTGCTAGGCTGATTCTTGATTGTTTGGAGGCTATGAAATGGTAAAAAGCTTGCCATTCACTAGTTTGGTTGTGTGAAATTTGATTAATAGTTTTTACCTATTTTCTATTTTAGCCACCTCGATGCTAAATAAGCATCGGATGCGCAAACTCCGTTGTCGGTCTTCAATTCTTATTGATGACGTCACAAGGCTCAAGATTTCTAATCACAAAAGCCACAAAAAAGGTCTATATATGCAGATATATTTGATTTCCTTTTGTTTGCGTTATTAGTGTTTTTTAATATTTTGTCTTGGCGTATAAATCAGAAGATCAAAAACCATCACCTTCTTCTTCTTCTTCTTCTTCTTCTTCTTCTTCTTCTTCTTCTTCTTCTTCTTCTTCTTCTTCTTCTTCTTCTTCTTCTTCTTCTTCTTCTTCTTCTTCTTCTTCTTCTTCTTCTTCTTCTTCTTCTTCTTCTTCTTCTTCTACTTTAAAGCTCTTCTCCCTCAAAACCATGTGCTTATACTGTATATTCAGGTCCAGATTCAGAATGAATACCTGTCTAGGGTTGGTTTGCATCATTGGCAAACAATATCTCAAGCGATATTCCAAAGCTAAGTGTTCTCAAACTTGGGTTCAGGAGTTATTTAGGTCAAGAGAAGCTGTTTCTACCAAACCTTGTCAGCGATGAAGCATGGCTTCATTAGTGAAAGGAACAGGATATTAACTATTGCACTCATTTAAAAGTCAAATATGTCAAAAAAAAAAAAAAAAAAAAATCCATTACTAGAAGTTTAAAGAGAGACATTTGCTCAGTGGAAAGATTTCTGTCTTTAACCGAAGGCTTGGTGCTCATTAGCCAGTGATTGATCAACAGAGAAGACGGAACGTGATGTCATTTGATCACCTTGTTTCTTTTAAAGTCAGATATGACTTTGTTCACTTTCTGTCGTCCCTTATTATTTTTACCCGATTGACGAACATCTTTTTTTCACACCTGCCTTATTCCTCACATAGTAAGATGAATTATCAAAGGTGAAATGTTTGATGCGTTGGTTAATTAAGTCACTTTTGCATAGTTTAATAAGGTGTGTCTCCCTTTTTGTAATCCTTTTAATTCAGCTCGGTTCCTTTTTATGGTTTGATGTCACGTTCTCTGTTGAGATTTCATCACACTGCTTTTTTTTTTAAAAATGAGTGTTTCATCTTTTACTCTCTCTCTCTCTCTCGCTTCTTCTTCTTTTTCTTTTTCTTCTTCTTCTTCTTCTTCTTCTTCCCTTTTTCTCTTGATTGGACCTCACTCTGCCTTTTTTATTTTAATCTTATGTCATGTTTAACTTGAACAATTTTCTGTTTCTCATCCTCTTATGTTGTTGTTGTTGTTGTTCTTTCTCTCTCTTCTTCTTTTCATTTTAGCTACCGTTATTATGATGGATGTGTTATTGTAGAGTGGCACCGGTAAGACGCAGCATTCCACAGTAGAAGGTGTAGAGTAGTGCCCGTGTTGTGTTTGATGTGTTTTTTCCCCTCCTCACCCCGCAGTGGAGAGAGCAGCTGCCACAAGCGATGACTCATGATTCCTAACAACATTTTTCCCATCACTCCGAGTTAGAATAACCAAGCTTGCATTAAAATGATTCGTGGACGTGACGGATGAAAAGATATGTGTTTTTTAAGAGTCTATCAAAAGCTTGTGAAGCCCTTTGGGATAATGAGTGTTTTTGTATAATGGACACACTGACAAGCTGATCAAATTATTAAATGTTTGTTTTAAAAAGAGATAAATTCATATTTTATTATGAACATGGCTAAGTTTTGACCTCGTCAATAAAAGATAGGGATGTCCCAATACAACTTCTTCATTTCCGATATTGCAGCCTTGCGTGCCGGCCGATACCGATATTGATCCGATATCAGCACGAATCATCAATCTTTAATAAAAAAAATTATAATTACTTATTTTGTAGTGCGGAATGTTCGAAAAGGCTTGATCAAGTGATGTTACTCAGTTATTATTATTATTATTAACCAATTGGTTTCATACATTTTAACCTTCAACGTAATATCTACAGTATTCTACAATTGAATAAAATAAATAAAAAATTAATTGGAAAAAAAAGAAATCTCGGAAATATCAATCCGATATCCGAAATTCATTTTTGGGCTGATATTGGACCGATATCGGATCGAGACACAGCTAATAAAAGATCAATCGCACAATTAATCTTTTTTTTTTTTTTTAATGGCACAAAAAAATGCAGAAAGTTATCGTAGTTATCAATATCCTTTTTTTACATTCTACAGTTTTTTTCTTATTAATTTTTGTAATTTGTTTCCCTTCATTTGACACAATAAATAATCTATCGTAATAATCTTAATCTGGCCTTTTTTTTTCTTTTTCATAAGAAAATAGTTTCATTTCATTTTGGCCTATGTTAAATAATTCAAATACATTTTTTAAAATAATGATAACACGCTTTTCTTTTGTTAAAAAAAATTGTCAATGCAATCTAAAACTGAAAAAAATTATTATTAGGATTGTAATGAGAGATGGGCAAAATTATCGGCCCACTAATATTAGGCATAAAATGCTACATCAGTCGACGTCAGTATCTGTTTTTATACCGATATTGAAAAAACTATGTGCTTTTTTTTAAGAACTTTTGCAATACTGAAGTTGAATAACGTTTCTTATTTTGCATGAATAATGTTTATTTGTGCAGTACATCAAGTAGTACATTGCATTAAAAGTAGCCTTAACCTGTTATTTCAATGGAGAAATATTAATGTGACCTACATAATAGTGTGTATGTACATGTTGGTATCGTAATATTGGAAAATTAGTGTTAGACAATATCAACACAGCGTCCGATATCGTCAAAAACTAATATCAAACATCCCTAGTTATAATAAAATGATGAAATGTTAACTGAAATGAAAAAAAAAAGAACGAGAAACCCACCTAAAATCTGTTCTGGATGTTATCATTGATATGTTAAACTTTGAATACAAAGACCTTCATCAAGTATAAGAAGTAGTTGACCTTGATTGGTTTGGCCGCGACTAAATAAAAAGCAAATAGTTCCATAAATATTTGTAAGCACTCCTACAAAAACTTTGTATTTCTTTCTTCTGGCGATGTTTCAAGTCTTTCTACTTTGCATGAAACTTTTTAGACTGATGTTAGCCAAACCGTCGTGATCGTCCGTCCTTCCAGATGTGTTACCTGTGACCCCTACCGACCCCATCATCAACCATTCATGGAACTAATCCACCTCTGGTCAAAGGACAATATTTAGCTCTATTGTGTCCACCTCCCGTGTTTCTGCAAACCAATCTGGAGGCAATCACCTTGATGAAGTACCTCTTCCAACCGGTCATTAGGACAGCCCTGGGAAAATGATGTTTAATGGTTGCCCCGGTGAATTCATAAATCATTTATTTTTTTTTGTTCCTGGCCTATTTATTAGAGCTTAAATGTGAAGCTCTGCCAAGCATTTATTAGAGGAGCTTGGGGCTTTTGTGACCAATAGATTATTATGGTTGGTATCTGTACCTAGAGTTTGGATGTCGATGCTACACATTGTGTGTTCTGTTTTCCCTTCATAACTTTTCTTAAACATCTCAGTAATAGTCTTTCCTCTTCACCTCAACATGGCATCGACTTTATTGTGTGCTTCATTTTATGATTTGTTTTCTCTCTTTCTCTCTCTCTCTTATTTTCCTCTTGTCATATCCTTCAGCTATCAGGATTACGAACCTGAGATCAAGTAAGACACCAAAAAAAACCAAAAAAACAAAGGAGCTCTTATTTTTTTGCCCCATAATGCCATCTTTCATTTACTCATTGCTATAAACAAGCTAGCGCTCAAATCCTTCTGGCTGCCTCTCCGAATCATTAAGTGGATTTATACTTGAGCACTGTGTCATGTTTGAAGGCTTGTGTTGGCGTGCACACAATGCACTCTGCTCTTAGATGTACTAAGCTTCCACACATGTGACAAGCGAGATGACTTTTATACGACACCTGTATCTGCGCCGTGCTCCTCTAACGTAGACGCATAGCACTCACACATTTGGTGGGCTTAGAGAGCGTTGCCTTTTATCTGCATCCAATCCATATCACAACACAAAGGCTACTGATCAAAGTGATGTGTCCCAGCTGGCTCAGGCAAGGAAATTCAATGAAATATGCTTAAATGTAGAAACTGGATTTTAAAGAAAAAAAACACAAAAAAAATGAAGACATTTTAGTGGAACTAATTACCTTATGCTTTAGTACCGATAAGTAATGTAATTGGAAGTCAAAAGACAAGGTAAGTCACAATGTTGTCAAGATTAAATTATCGTTGCATGAAAGAAATGTAAGCGTTCAACAGAAATGAATCTTCAGTTCATTGTAGCATTAAATTAGCCTAAAAACAAGCAAGGATGAACGTCATTCACTTCATGAAAAAAGGAACATTTTTAGTGGAAAAATATATGTATATTTTTTACCCCTAGAATGATATCTGTACTCACCAGGTACCCATTGTAGGGCATTTGATTTTATAATGGAACCAAAATCACTGAATTAACTTCATGTAACTTAAATTACTTGTCATGGAATAACACCCAACACGTTTTGGCAGAATATCACTCATTTTCACCAAATTTTCCTCATTACACAACTGGTTACATGTGTAGCAAGTGTTTGGAAGATATAAATAAATGGGCTTGTCATCATATATAAAGCAAAATCTCGCTAGACGGTGCAGTCACAGTCAATCAAGATTTGAGAACACCGTTTTGTTTTCTGAAGCATAATTTTCTTTTTTTTTTTTTCCATTTATTTATTTAGCATACATTAAAAAACAACATTAAAGATGCATGGAAGGAACAAAGCCCAAAACTGCACAATTAAACTTTGATATATAAGGAAAAAAATGTATAAACAAAGTACACAAAAATCAATATTAAAGGACAAATGAAAATATTGAACAAAATATGAAGTGAAAATCAAAAAAGAACTACAAACTTAAAACTTATACACACACACACGTGAATACAAATAATAGACAAAAAAATACAAATAGAATAACTGATATACAAAGATGTAACTTCATTCATCCCTATTACATAATTGTTGGCGTAATTGTAGGTTATTAGTAATTACATTAAATTATGGAAAGCCAATAAAACAGATATAAAAGGAAAATTGGTATTCCCTAAAACAGAATTTAGATCAATTTTAAACAGACGAATGGAATAATGTATTTTATTCATTCAGATAACTTTTTTCTGGAAATTTTCTTTGAACACCGACATGACATGTTCCGACTGTCAGCTGCCAGTCTTTTTCAAAGGCGTATGCTGATCGCTTTGGTGTGTCCTTGACGGTTGAAACATGTCAAAAGATCAAAGAACATTTCCTGAAACAAAAGGTGTCTGAATAAATGAAACCTTAACATGTGATTAGAAAAGAAGACAAAAGGAACTTGCTGGAATCACTACAAGAAAATTGGATATTTCTTATACACCTTGTTATTGGGTCTCATACCAGTATCGGCACATCACTCATTTTTCATAAATGTCAGCAAGAATCAATTGGAGGAGATTTTAAGGGCTAACACTAACTGTTGAGATGCAACAAAACTCAAACTTCTCATTTTCTTTTGCAGATGTCGCAGCTCAAATATCTTTGTTACATTTAACTTGATTTAATTGTGTTGGTATGACTTTTTTCTGGCTTGTGACGAATGAATGTGAGTATAAACCGTTGAGTGTCATTGACAAAAGGCTTAAACAACTCAATTTTAACAGAAACTCTTTTCCCAAGTTCACCCTCGCACTCTGTTTGCCATATTGTTATAAAACACTGGTGAATTCCATTGATTCCTATTTAATTTCTCAAACAACTCTCTTTTCTATAACTCTAAGTGAACCAGTAACTTTAGTAGAAAGACCTCTAATGTACATTTCTCCTCCCGCTGCAGATCGTGGGTGATCGGGGCCATTGCGTTGCTATGTCTCCTGGGCCTAACGTGGGCCTTTGGCCTCATGTATGTCAACGAGAGCACGGTGGTCATGGCCTACCTCTTCACCGTCTTCAACTCCCTGCAGGGAATGTTCATCTTCATCTTCCACTGTGTGCTCCAGAAGAAGGTACGGGGAAAAAAAATGCACTACATTGAAGTTTATTTCTTGTGCAGTAACTTTTAATCACACAAACTGCACCACTTTGGAATCAGTGTCAGAACATTGTGACCCAATGTTGTGGAAAAGTGAAAAACCTTTCTATAAGTCATGTTAGTTCAGGGGCCAAATATGGACCAGTTTAATCTCAAGTGGGCCGCAGATTTTAGGTTGGAAAAATAACACTTTTAACATAATTTTGTCCTATAGTTTTTAATGTCAGTCCCTGCCGGAGCTTCACTTCCAAAACAAATCTTGATTTTTGTCACCAATTTTTGTGTAATTTGAAGGAATTTTTTGAAGGAAGATTTGTGGAAAAATTGAGAGTTCTTTACACAATTTGAGATGGAAAATGACTGCATCTATGTGATATAAACAAAGGAAAACTTCAAGCCTCTAAAAATATTGCAGAATTTCATTAAATTGCTAATTTTGAGATATCTGCAACTGGATTATTTGATAATTCATGCAATAATTAATGTTCTCTCTGTAATTGTTTCTGTCTCCTGTGGTCCGAATTGGATGCTCTATAGGGCCGGATTCGGCCCTCAGGCCTTGAGTTTGACACATGTGCTTTAACTTCTGTTTGAAATCTACAAGATTATCCAACCATTAAAAAAATCAAATACAGAAAATAAATTCCAAAAGTGTGACTTCCTGTTAACAAGTTTATAATGAATTAGATCCAAACACACTTGCCAAGTATTTAAGTATTGAAACCCAAACCCATTGTTTTAGCATGATAAAATTCAATGTAACATTTGCCGACTGTCTTTGTTCAGGTGCGTAAGGAGTATGGGAAGTGTCTGCGGACTCACTGCTGCAGTGGGAAAAGTGTGGACAGCTCCATTGGTCCTGGAAAAGGCCCCGCCTCCCGCGCTCCAGGACGCTACTCTGCAGGCTCACAGGTTGAATGACACCTTTTCTATTCCTTTAAAAAAAAATGATATTTCTACTTTTTGTAATTCTGTATCACACATGAACGAATTGATGCCACCTCATCATGTACCTCTTTAGAGAAATGATAATTGACCAGTTTTGCATGTTTTTATTAAATAGATGTAAAGGATTTTCAATATCGTCGAGTGGTGAACTAACCCAAAGTTGGGGTCCAAAATCAAAAATGAAGAAGTTGCATGAAAAAAAATAGCTATATCATCATATATGAAAGAGTCATCTTTATACTATAAATGAAAACAGAGATCAGATTTTTCTCTTACATTCCCACATATAGTTATAGGGTATTGAAAATATTTTTTTTTAAAAAAGGATTTTTTCGGATGTCAAAAGACTGTCACCCAATAAACAATTTATATATCTGACTAATCATTAATGATTTAAACAGTCTATGTACGTAGCTAAAAGCTAAAGCTATATGTAAAGTTGTTTAGTGACGGCCCAAACATGTTCCAGCCCCAAACCTCCACAATTTTTATTCTAATTTTGAGGGGCTGGCATGTCCACCAGATAGAATGTATAGCAGATATTTTTGTATATTCTGAGAGAGTAGGTGAAGCTGTATTATTATACCAAAATGCAGTTTATTATTTGTTCCCATATCTCAAAAAATATTAATCCGATCAAATCAAAACTGTAATTTTTAATTCAAAGCAATTGAATAATCACGGGATAATTGGCAAAAATTTCAGAATTTTTTTTAAACCAAAGTGCGTGGACCATTTGTAAAATGACATGGAATGACCCAAATATGATTTAGTGGTTGTTACATGTTTGGGCCCCATATAATGATATTTGAGCTCATCACTCATACTGTGCAGTCTTCATTTTGTTGACTAGATATTTTCATCATAGTTGTCGTCGACTACATTTTTTCAGTGACGCTAACAAAAACTTGATCAAAATGTATTGTTATTTTTATAACAAAACTAAAATTTTTCCATGAGACCAAATACAAACAGAATTACTTTGGTTGCGTTGAAGGCGGGACAAGCCGCTTAGTGGTCCAATAGGAAGTAGGATGATGTGGAGGTGTGTGGCCTTACGCATTGATCGCTTTAAATCCCATTTGAAGTGATATCTAATACCATCCGATATCAGGTTGATAAATGGTAATTCAATCTTTACAAAAGTAAAAAGCACTCTTGTGCTTTATATTTTGGTCAACTAAAATCTTAATGTCATTTAGTTGACTAAAACTACACTATAACTTAAATAGTTCCGATGACTAGTGAGGCGTTCAGGGCACGTCCATCCAGAAGGAGACTTCGAGGAAGACCCAGGACACGCTGGAGGGACTATGTCTCTCACTTGGCCTGGGAACGCCTCGGGATCCCCTCGGAGGAGCTGGAAGAAGTGGCCTGGGAGAGGGAAGTCTGGTCTTCCCTGCCAGGGATGCCGGCCCCACGATCGGGCAACGGATAGGCAGAGGAGGATGGATGGATGACTAAATTTGGACTAAAATGAAGTTGCATTTTAGTCAAAAGACTATAATTAAAGCTAAATCCAAGTTTGTCATCATAATATGCTCTGATACTGTGGCACTTTTTGTAACTATTGGCTCTGGCTTGGCGAGGAATTGTTCACGCTCCCAAATTCCAGTTAAACTGTCCTTGCCAAGACATGTCAATTTCATGTTTGTGCTATGAATAAGTGTTAATACATTTTCCTCAAAGACCATATCATGGAGCATATGTCCAATTTCTATTATGCGCCATAATTGAACATCACATCCAGATTCCAAAGAGTGTCATTTCCCTGCAGTGTTCAATTATAAATAGTCCTCAGAGTCGAGCAACCCACGATACAAGCTTGATTCCACACGCAGATCAAAGCATTTAATTATGCATAATGCTTTGGCAAGATGGGTCTAACCTCATGCTCAGGCGCTTTCTGAGTGATACAGGAATGGAAACACTCAAAGATTTTATTTATTGCCAGCTCTGAGGATTCTGAATGAATGTGTAATCAGTGAAGCACATTCCGACACTGTCATTTTTAAACCCATCTGTGGTCTTATATCACGGAGCTGGATGATGTACACAAGTGGTGCTTAAAGTGTAAGAAAACCACAAAACAAATGCATATAGGTCTGAAGTAGTGGGTGATTGATCTTAGTTCAACTAAGGTCAAAGTATTACAGATGTGTTGTAGAAATGTAAGAGTAACTGCCCTCTATGGTTGGAAACCTGGCTGAGGCGAGTCGGTTGGATTGAGAGAACTGTGAACTTAAAGATATAATGAATATTGAGTAGGTAGTTAGCCAGTAGCGAGTCGTCGCACGTAAGACAAAACCACAGGGTTTAGCTACTCTTTAAGGTCCATCGTGCGTAAAACTGACTTCCATCATGTTATACAAGCGTTGGATAACTGAAAACCACTGCAAATATTGTTGAGTTTCATTGAATTTGACACATTCAGTGAAACTCCCCTTGAATAATTGTTAAGTTCTATTTCCAAATAAATCTGTTTTGTAAAGTGCATTTTTTTTGTATGGATGCCAATATCATGTTTGGATATGATAGTGATATAAAATTATTACCAATTTCTGTCTAATTTCAGTAAATAATTCCCATGAAAAGTTTCTATTTTTTTTTAATATTGTCAAAATTCCCGAGCCTAAGTTCTTGCGGAAACTATTAGTTTAATTTAACTAAATTATTTGATATTTTACACAAAGATTCATGTTTTCTCAGGTATTTTTACTTTAACGTACGAGCCGGATTAGATGTTTAAAAGGGCAGGATTTGGCCCCCCGACCTTTAGAGATGTTGGTGATAGATGCAAAGAGTAACAACTACAAGTAACTCAAATCTAAGGTTTAGGCTAGAAATGGAAAAAAAAAGGCCTTAATTATGGGCGGGGCTCCTGAAGCAGTTAAGACACGCCCAGTCTATGCTATAAAATCTCGAAAGAACAATCTATGCTATGCTAACTAGCTGCTCAATATTCACTACACCTCTTTATTCACAATTCTTTCAATCCAACCTACTCGTCGGATTGCAGAGCCCACAGGTGCTCGTCGGAGGGGCCTGGCCAACAGTGGTGGTTCATGGGTAACCTGATGCTTACTATTGCAACTGCTTGCATGTGTGACCAATATACAGTATATCACAACCTTTATAAAAACTTTGATTATTCCTTAAATGTAATTTTGCTAAAGAAGCAGGAACTCTTCGTAGCCAGTTCAGCAAATTGTACTACACAGACAAGCCGTATTAAAATAAAAGCTTGCAATCGACCTTATTGATTAGGTGTATTTATAGGGCGAGGAACGTGTGGGTAGTAGCATCCTGTCAGGGATCCCCGGAGGTTAAACCTTGACATCATTAGTCGGTTGTTGATGAGGCGGGTTGAGAGATTAACCAATGAGATAAAGACTGCAATGGAAGCACGGGAGTGCTTGTTAAACTATAATGATGACTCGAAGGACAACAGCCAGCTCCAGCTGAAATCAATGGGTCACGTTAATCCTCCTATTATCCTCAAATATTACTAACAAATTTTACCCTTGGGGTCAATCTGACCCGAGAGATATTTGCCTCCAGAAAAAGGTTTTCAGAAATTGTTGACCAAGTTTTTGTGTCAGGCAATTTACTTGTTGAATACACAAATAAGCCCTTAATAATGAAACCTTGCCCTGTTCTCTAGCGCCACCATCAGGCCAAACGTTTAAATTAGAATGAATTTATCTTAAATAGTTTTCATCCAAATCTTCTCAAATTTACTGACAACATTAATGACCACAAGAATATGAACCATATTGGTTGTGGTGATGATAGTTAGTGTATCTTGAAAATCTTTCATTAAAGTCTTTATAATTTGGGCTGCATATTCAAGTCTCTTAAATAATTAACCATATTGATTGTTTGTGATGCCCCGCCCCACCCCTCCTTTGCTCGCATAAACATATTTATTTACCTAGTTTTATCTCCTTTTTTTGGAACATGGGTCCTCCTCAACACAGTCCTCTGTCTCAGACACATTCTCCTCTATGTCACTTTCACTGTGAAAGAGCTGTTCCAAAACCATTTTCAAGAGAGAGAGAGTGTGCAAATATCAGTTCTAACAAACAGCAAAACAAAAAAAGTCAACAATTGCTTTTTGAATGATAAACATTGAATGGGGTCAAAGTGATCCCAAGGATAATAGAAAGGTTAAGCCTGTTTAATTATTTTTTTATTGTAAACATCTCCTGATATCACAATATGTAATTCTGTACCTCAATGTCCGGTACCTGTACTCTTATTTTCTACAGATGAGAATTTTAATATTATAACTCATATTTTTTTACATATTCTATTGAAATATTAGTTCTCCATTGTTGAATATTTAAAGCATGAGTCACCATCTGTATAACCCAGTATGAACTGCGTTTGGACTGAGCCTGTGCACTTCTCCACACTAATGCACAGAGCTTGACTGATGGCTTTAATATTGACTTCACCAACCCCAAAACACATACTTAAATATAATTGTGGCCCAGTTATCTCTTTAGCTGACAGAGTTTGAAGTTAAAATGCTCACTTTAGAGCAGTCAGCTGTTTGCCTCACATCTAATACGTTTTATTGTGTTGGAAAAAGTTGGTTGTCGTAAATCACAATACTTTGAATACACTGATTTGTTTTGGCGCGTTGTTTGTCTTTTCAGAGCCGCATTCGGCGAATGTGGAACGACACAGTCAGAAAACAGTCAGAGTCTTCTTTTATGACTGGAGATATCAACAGCTCGGCATCACTCAACAGAGGTACGTGTTTCAACAGCCGACACGGCCCTCAATCACACTTTATGACTCATGAAAGAAGCACTTTGTCCTTAACACAAGGTATGGTTGCTTTTCTTTTCATTCGACTAAGGATTCTGCAAATTGATTTTTCCAATAACAACCAAAGGAAAGCTGTTAAATAATATGACTATAAAATATGAGAAAAAAACTGAACAAAATAAAGATTGATATTTTGTTTTTGTTTTTTTGCAAATATTTTAATAAACCTGGCAGATTGGAATTTGTTAATGTTTTATCTAGTTCATCTATTTTTAAAAAAAAAAAACTATTTATTTGAAAACAACAATAGATTTACAGTTTCCAGGCTAGTATATACATGTTTAAACACTACAACTGAAAAAAGGTGATAATTGGGGAAAAAAGAGGAAACTTTTTTTCCCTCCTCATTTTATTTTTCGGGGAAAATAACAACAAAAATGTTACGCTTTCATAATTTTTTTTACTATTTTTGTAAAACTTTAAAAAAAAATAATAATAATAAAATATATATATATTTTATAAAAGAAAAAAACTTAACTAAGAAAACATTAAAAATAAAAAATATATTTATTAAAAAACTATTAAAAAAAAGATTTTAAAACTATTTTGTTTTAAAAACTATTTTATTCTAAAAACAACTTTATTAAAAAAAAAAGTAAACAACTTAGAAATTTTTTTTTACGGGGTTTGTAAATAATAATAAAAAATGTGTAATATGGAGAGACATCAGATATTTTATTTAAAGAATGTATAATCATGTGGCTTATATTTTAAAATGTGAGGCCGTTCTATTAAATCTCAAATCACAGTGACTAGTTTTCTGTCATTTGATAATTGAAAAGAAATTGCCAATTACTTTGCTTTCAAGCAGGGAAATGTCATTAAACAGAAACCTTCAATATCTGCTGAGTCGTATTCTTAGACCTCTCTGTGGAGCACATTATTTAAAATGTTGTATTTTAAAGGGACAGATATAGAAAAGGGTTGTCTATGGAGTCTACCCACTAGACAACGTCCTTCCTGTGCATTTCTTCTTATCCCACCGCTCATTCTCTAAATTCACTCTGAGCAGCCACTCCTTTGACTCTAATGCATTCTTACAATGATGGATTCATGGTCAACACAGTGAGAAAGTGTTGCGATCTCAATAATTAGACACTCAGTGCAGTATCTTCAACAGCAATGGCTTTTATCAACTATATAGAGGTTCTGAGTGTGAGCGCCAAAGCAGGGCTGCAGGTCAGCTGAGCAAAGTCGACACGGTTCTTCCATAAAGACAAAAGGCGGGGGTCGAAATTATTAATGCGCTTTTTATAACCCTGGATGAAGAAAACACTCACAAGAGCTCGAAAAAGTGTGGCGGAGCGTGTGTTGGGGCAATCCCGGGTGTAATTATGACCAGATGCAAACTGAATTGCACTCATCTGTGTTGTTATTAAAAAAAAATTTGTGACGAGAGGCGAGGTTTTCTTGCTGATTCGTCCCTTTTTTTTTTAGTTTGCAGCTGACGCTCTTGCTTGAGAGCAGAGTCAAGCAATCATCTTGATAGCGTAGCATGTTCAATTTGTCCTCGCGCACATGATTATTGCCCCACAATCAGGGTGATTCCCTAAGTCACACACACACACACACACACACACACATACACACACACTGGAGAATGAGAGCAGGGCATGCTGGGAGATTCAAAGGGATACACTTTAATTAGGCTGAGCTGCTTCCATAACAACAACAATAACAGATGAATTGTTTTATTTATATATTTATCAAAAACGCTTTCCCATCCTCCCAAAACTATAACTAGCATAATTACTATCCAAACTAAAACAAACACTCCTAATATCACTGAACCCTCCTTCAAATATTGCTATGATATTTGTAGTATGTTATATTACAAACACATTCTACCTTTAGGGTCAATCTGACCCTAAAGGTATTTGCCTCCAAAAAATGGTTTTCATAAAGTAGTTGACTAAGTTTTTGTCAGGCACTTTGTTTATTTGTTGAATACATACCGTAAATATCTCCTTGATAATGAAACTTTGACCTGTTCTCTAGCGCCACCATCAGGCCAAATTTTTAAATTAGAATTAATTTATCTTGAATAGTTTTCATCCAAATCTTCTCAAATTTACTGGCAACATTAATGACCACAAGAGTATGAACCCTATTGGTTGTGGTGATTAAATGACCTTTCCTGCAGCAACACCATCAGGTCAAACTTTCAGTTTTAGAGTTATGGCGCATTCACGTCAGAAAGCAACGCGTTTTGAAGCTTTTCGTGTGGCGGACACTTTTGACGTGCGTCCGGCGCCTCCAACGCGGCTGACGCTGGAGTTGTGATTGTTGAACTTTTGGGGCATATTGCGGCGCGTCAACCAATCAGGAGCGTTCCCCAACTGTGACGTATTCAGAATAACTGGAGGCGGACACAGATGGACAGGTGCTCTTCTGCTGGAATAGAGCGCCTGAAGTTGGTGTCCTGGTAGGAGATGCGAGCACCGATGCCGGTCAGCAGGTCATCAAACTGGGCACAGGAGAGGCGGAAGTAGCACTGAAAGCGACTTTCATCCGGGCGCAGCTCTAGTGAATCCAGAAACGGCGCAGAGGTTAAAAAAAAGCCAAGCCACTCTCTGGATAATGTAGACCCGATGAACGGGAGTCGTAGGCGGCGTGTTCAGCAAGGAACTCCAAACTTTACTCTCCATTCAACCATTGTTCTCTATAGCCCTCTAACATCACAGTGCACACAATACATCCAACCGGAAACACAGCGTTCTCTGCTCAATGTTCCCCACCACTTCACTGATCGTCACAATAACATCCATTGTTTGAACACCACCAATAACAGAGAAGCCCCTCCCCTCGACATGCGTCCTGAGCATCTTCAACACTGGTGACAAGCGTACTGATTCAATGAGCACAAGCGTCCAACTACATGCGCGAGGCACGAGTTTGACGCCAGAAACACGTTTGGTGTGACAGCAGCATAAATACCTCTGGGGTCAAATTGACCCTAGAGTAACACCAATACGTGCAATATATGTTCAGCACATTGAAAAAAATATCAACATGATAATTTCATGCTTAATCAGTTGTTCCCTTCAAATTAGGACAAGTCATGAAATATGAATGATAAATATTAAATGGGGTCAATTGACCCCAAGGATAATAGGAGGGTTAAAAGATAGAAGTGTAATAATGATGTCAGAATCCCTTGAGCAATTTTCAACCATCAAACCAAACTTCTTCGATGGATGAGGTGAGTGTCGAGGTTAAATAAACACTTCTTTGCTATTAGCGTGACACATTCAGATCATTTGGAAAGAATACAACACTTCAGCAAAGTGTTTAATTGCAGTCTATACGCCTACCTTTTACAAAAGATGTTTACTTGCTGTTGATGGGAGCTCATACAGGTACCGCCCTCACAAATCTCGCATTTGGTTTCTTTCAAAATTTGAGCATCGCTATCATTTCTGACAGAAGAGCAGAAAAGATGTGTGTGTCTTGTAAACAAGAATAATTCCAGCACATTTAGTACACAGCCTAATGCATTCAAACACTCGAATTTTATTTATTTTTTTATCAACAGAGAAGGGGGGAAAAAAACAAACATTAAGGAATCGGCAGCATTGATGTTTTAAGATTGCAGGCTTCAAACCCGCCGCTAATCACTGGGCTTAGACTGTGCACAGGTTTGCATTGGTGTGCTTGCTGGAGTGTAGATGGAAAGTGATGAGTCACTCCGGCAAGTTTCTGGCTACCAGATAAGATGCATCATAGAATATTTTTCTATGAAAGAGTCAAGGCTAGAGCCAAGTAACAAAAGTCTTGATCTCATAGACTTCCCTAGTTGTCCACTGTCTTCACTACTTTGAGATGATGATTGCAGGACTTTGGAGACTACTTTAAGCTACTAATTACAATAAGATTTTTTTTTAGATTAAGTCATTGTGTATGCCTCACAGATCAATGAATCAAACATTATTTTTGCTTGAAACTTTGATTTCATCTCCACCGTAAACGCTCTGTTTTCACTTGCATTGTGGGATGTGCGGTCCCATATTTTTTTTTACTTTATTCTCACTTCTAGTTTGTTCCCGGTAAAAACACTTCTATGCACCTTTTTCCGCAACTCCACCACCCTTATGCTGCGTTCACATACGAAGCGCACCGCAGGGTACGCAGGATCAAAAAATGTCCCCATTTCACATCATACATGCGTCTGAATCGAAGCCCCGCCCACCAGCGACACATCCAACAGTCTCGCAGTGAGTTTCACTGCCTGCTGAAGCAAGGAGCTGTGCTCCTTTTTTTCCTCTCATAAACATAAACCACCAGTGGAAAAAAGCCGGTGTGATTAGCGGCTAATGCTATCCTAGCTCAGTGCCGACTTTCAAAGATGAAAACTACAGAGAGAACTTTTACCTGTTACTACCACCTCTTCGCTGATTCTCCTCCGCGCCAAATCCTTCCTTGTCTGGTCCCAGTTATAAAGGCCGTGTCATACAGCTCTAGGTGGTCACACACAGCTTCTACTCCATGGTTAAATGGGTGAACAGACCGGAGTCCGTGTTGATGGCCTGACGTCATCATCAACAAAGACTCTGATTGCGAAACAGCTGCATGAGTTCAATATTTTGAACTTTTGCGAATGTGCGGATCGCACCGCACTGCCGCGCAGGACAGATTTTGCCTCTGGGACGCATCTATTCATTGACTTAGTATGTAATCTGGACGTACGGACATTTTGTGATGCATTCGGTGTGAACACATTAGTGCAATGTGCAAAAATGTCAACAGACTGCTTACGATGGGGTTGAAAACCAACTCTCAAGTGGCCATTTCAACCTTTTACATTTTTTTCAATTTATTGATCAATGAGGCCTACACTATGGATTAATCTGATAAAAAACAATAATGTGGGTAGCAGCTTTAATTCAATGAAATTGTAATTTTAATTTTTTAAGACTTCAAATGACAGAATAGATAATAATAAAATAGATCAAAGGTGTTTTTGAACACATAAATGGAAAGACCAAATATTAGGAAGTCTCCTCTTTCAGGACCAAATGTACGACACTTCTAGCCTAGCACAATTTGCTTTTCTTTTACTGGTGGTGTTTATCATATTATTATTATTATTATAAGAGTAGCACACAAGACCAAAGTTAGCTTAATAATCTATCTTAATAAGCTAGCTGAAAAATGTATTGCAAATTAATTTGAGTTTTGTTGTGCTGTTGTGGTTTATAATATTTTTTATACTTGATCAGGTCTGATTTTTACTATATATTTCTAATTCAATAACAGAGAAATGGATAGTCCAAGCTCGCTAACTACAGTTAGCACACAAGATAAAAGTTAGCTTAATAAGCTAGCTGAAAAATGTATTGCACAGTCATATGTGTTTTCTTTTACTGGTGGTGTTTATTATATTTTTTTTTTATCTTTGATGAGAACTATTCACAATTCTAATCACTGCTGATTTTCACTCTAAATTCTGAATTCAATAACAGAAAAGAGGACAGTGCAAGCTAGCTAGCTTAATAAGCTAGTTGAAAAATGTATTGCAAAGTCATATGAGTTTTATTTTACTGGTGGTGTTTATTATATTTTTTTATACTTTATAAGAGTAGCAAGACAAAAGTTAGCTTAATAAGCTAGCTGAAATTTTTTTGCAAATTAATGTGTTTTGTTTTACTGTTGTGGTTTATAATATTCTTATACTTGATGAGAATTATTCACAGGTCTAATCACCTCTGATTTTCACTCTAAAATTCTAATCCAATAACAGAAAAGAGGATATTCCAAACTAGCTAACGACAGTGAGCACGCTAGACTAAAGCTAGCTTAAAAAGCTAGCTGAAGATTTTATTGCAAAGTCATTTGAGTGATTTAATAGTCTGTTGTCAGTTTGGATATTTCAGCCTATTTTCAGTCCCTTAAAGTGTCCACTAGTGATTTATATGAAGCTAAAATAAAGAAACCTATTGTCGGTGCAAAACCGAATGAGATTATGAATCTAAGTAATGACAGTATCCTGTCTGGATCAATATTGTGCTGGTGTTTTCCCAAATTATTTTTCAATCTCTGACACACAGCTACAGGCTACAGTAATGGATGGCATTAACAGTAGCATCAGCGCATTTTTCATCTGTTGCCATTAGCCTTGTCAGCTCTAACCCTGCCACTTTCATGTAGCTAAATCGTCCACGATAACAATGTGATCATTTGGATGTTATTGGCTGTCATTGCTAAGCTGCGTCTGCCCAACTGATGTGTGTTTTCTTTCTCTATATATCTCTGCCCACCTTCCTCTGTCTGTCTCCGTCCCTCTTCTGATTTTTTTTCTGTCCGGCTGTCTGGCTGCTGCAGGGGCTAACCATCTTATACCTAATGCACTCCTACGTCCTCATGGCACTAACAATCCCTATAATACATTGCTTGGGGAATCGGCAGTCTATAACAACCCTCTGGGCATGTACAACACGCAAGGTGTGCTATAGCTACCTTTCATTCTCTACATTGTGATAAGAGCAGTGTTTTTTTGTTTGTTTGTTTTTTTACGAAAAAAGTTTGGTCCTGGAAAGTATGAGGTTCCACGTCTTTGTTATGGTTCTTTAACAAAGTATGTAAATTTGGATGTAATAATAAACAGTCTTTTATTATACTAATATAAGTTACCCTCAAGACTTTTTACAGGGCTTGATTTATATGAAGAAAAAGACACTGCTCCTGATGTTTTGTGTTAGCGTTCAGCAAATGATGTAGCTTTGATCATAAAAACTGTGTTGTTTTTAGTAGAATGTATCTTAGGCTCTGACCAGGGCATGCAGATCAATTACATGAGATTGACTTTAACACGTGGAGATATCAACGTCGATTACAATAAAGATGAAGTCCTTTAAAGTAAGAATGTATGCCCTCACAGAGCGTGATACATTACTAATCATTTATACTATTGCTCTTATTGGTGTCAGTTCTGCTTGTGTGAAGTCTTTTTATGTTCAATCCTCTCTTTTTATTTGTTTGAATCTTGTTTGATTGTCAAATTGGTCAATTTTTTGAGGTCAATACTATTTAGATGTACATTTGACTTTGCATCGTTTTCTGAATTTGAATATATCCGCATATCGGTGTTATCCTTTGCTTGAGTGCGACTGAGGGAAAGGCAGTTTTTTTTTTTCCTCTCGCTCTCTCTCTGCAACGCCATTATTATTTTATTTCATCTCACTGCAGTCAATATGAGATTGCTCCGTGAGTTTGTAAACCGCAGAATTTTCTGTAAAACTGTTATGAGACCTCTGATCATCAGATAATTTATGTCTGCAGTACAAGTGCTGCTCGTGATGGAGAGCTGTAATTCCCATCGGAAGCTGAAGATTAAAAAGACAGACGAGGAAAAAAAGGAATATGTGCAGGGTCATTTGTGTTGCCGCTCGGAGATCTTATTCTCTCACATTTTTAAAAGCAAGATTTTTCCACGTTTCAAATGCGTCATTGGAGATCTAAAGACTTTTATAGAAAGTTAAACAGGCTGTGAATAAAAGTCTCTAAAGCAGTCAAACCTAAAGCAAGGTCTCATTCCAATTAAATACAGTAGATAATACATAGCTTATCTGAAAAATAGAAAAAAACAATGAATAAACAGTCAAATATTTGTGTAAAATAATACAGGTCAGTTGTTTTCAGACATTGCATAAGATTCAAAAAGCATAAAAATAATACAAAACATGTTGAAAAGTGTTAACAATAAAAGCAAATGAACAACTATAGTAATATTTTGACTGTTGGTTAAAAAAAACATTACTTGCACCTTATAAGAGATCCTCTTTCGAGGAAGCGTTGCTGTTTACGTCAACATCGTCGGCATATAGCACAATAATTGCCTTTGTTAATTTTCTATTACCAGCGTTTGTTACTTGTGCTACTTTATTATTTTATTTTCAAACCAATCCTAAAAACTTAAGATACGTAGTGATATTAAAACATTAATAAAAACAAAAAAAATTATTGGTGCATCATCATCTTTTTGTATGCTACACCTTTCTTTCTCTCTCTACCTGTCACTTTTATGCTTATTGTGTTTTCTTCTTTCCCTCATGCTGTCCCTCAAAGAGCCCTACAGAGAGACAAGTATGGGAGTCAAACTAAACATTGCTTATCAAATGTAAATGACTTTGGCTTTACTCTTCTTTTTTTTTTTTTTTTGATGTTGTCAAAGGGGCAATTGAAACACAGTTATTCCCCTTGGATGGGAAGTACCTTTAAATGACAAAAGCCCCTCGTCATTTCAAGCAGACTTAAAGAACGAAAAGAAAAAAACACTTTAAGTCACATCATTGAAAACATAATATAATATTTACAAGCTGATTTAAAAAGTACTTGGCTTTTGATCATTTTCATAGCAACTACGGATTGGCAGAAACACTTCAATTACAGACAATATTAGACTCACGTCAGCATTTCATAAGGCACGTCAACATCAATGGGACCAATACCATTTCTTGGTTCCTGTATTTATATATTCTTCATGCTCAATATTTTACTGCATATTCACTTTGATCAGGCGGCTTGTTTCAAGGTCTCTAAAGTGGGGCCCGTCAAAATTTCTAAGAGGTCAATCTGAGAGTTTAGACATTTAACAAGCTACATGGCCTTGTCTTGGGGTGGTTACAATTATCATCAAATCTTGGCTTTTGATGTATTGTTGGCATTGTTAAATTGATGAAATCTGAAGACAGGAGAACAGTAAGTATGTCTCCTGCCACAAGCTGGATTTTCAAACAACTTCACGAATGTTAGTTATGTTCACATGAATATAAGCACTATTCCTTAATGCTCACAAAGGGACAATATGGTGGGGGTCTGTCTAGTCATATGGCTTGTGCTTGGTTTGTCTTGCACCAAAAGCTTTTACTTGCACGGCCTTTTTTTTGGATTTGCATGCCATTTTGTGTACTGTTTTTTTGTGCTGTGCATATATATCAGTGTCGCCATCATCACCATTAACCTGTTAATTGTAATGAACTTAACTTTGAAAAAATCTGGAAGGTAAGTGTGTCCAACACTTGCTGTTAATTTTCTGCTTTGCTTCTAATCCAAATGCTGCAGGGTTTATATTCCCAAGTGCATTTTATAGAGCTACGAAGGTCAGGACCTTCTTCAAAATAAAAGAGCTCCAGTATATGATGGGTATAATTTGTGTTTGTTAAAAAGCCTGGCATTTAGTAGTGGTAATTACATCTCATTAGTTTTCACAGTTCTCATTCAAACACTCTGCCCCCCCTCCCCCAACCTGTGTCTGTCATTCCAGAGGGAATCCTGAACAATGCCCGGGATACAAGTGTCATGGATACTCTACCACTGAATGGTAACCATGGCAACAGTTACAGTATTGCCAGCGCTGAGTACATGAGTGACTGTGTCCAGATCATTGATCGGGGCTATAACCACAAGGAGACCACCCTGGAAAAGAAGATCCTGAAAGAGCTCACCTCCAATTACATCCCCTCGTACCTCAACAATTCCCATGAGCGCTCAACCGAGCAGAACCGGAACCTCATGAATAAGCTGGTCAATAACGTCAGCAATGGTAGCAAGGACAGCGGCTACGGCATTGGCATGGGAATGGGGATCGGAATGGGCATGAATGTGGCACTAAGCCTAGACGACCACCCCGCCTTTGGTCCACACCACGACGAAGGCCTAGGTCTGGAGTTGATTCGCGAGGAGTCCAATGCCCCGCTGTTGCCACAAAGGCCGGCGCCGTCCCTGCAGACGGTGGACAACCTTCACAACCACATCCACCAGTCAGTGCCGCTGCCCCTTCCTCTGCCTCACCATCCTTTCTCTTCAACCACTACGTCCTCCTCGTCTCGGAGAAGGATTCCACAGGAAAACAACGAAAGCTTCTTTCCCTTACTCCCCAACGAGCATACCGAGGACAGGAGCTCGTCGCCCACTCACAACCATCAGAGAGACTCTCTTTACACCAGCATGCCCATGCTGCCCGGCCTGCCCGATGTGTCGGCAGAATCTGCAGAAGGCTCGAAAGACGGCGGAGATACCAAAAGCGCAGAGACCAGCTCAGACGATGTTTACTACAAGAGCATGCCGAACCTAGGCTCCCGTAACCACCTCCATCAGCTGCACTCCTACTACCAGCTAGGACGAGGGAGCAGCGATGGTTTCATTGTTCCTCCAAACAGAGAGGATGTATCTCCAGAGGAGGCTCACCAAGAGCCCTCGCACCTGGTCACCAGCCTATAGACCCAACCTCGCCTCTCCCAACCCTTCCGTCTCTACGGTCTTACTCTCTCGCTCCTGTTGTTCCCTTGTTCATCAGTCGTTGGCAGTGGTAGCCTTTTTTTTTTCTTTCTGTGTCCTGAAGACTACAGCAGAGAAAACATTTGGTACTCTTGCTTCTACTTACCACAGATGGGATACCTGTCAAGAACGAGGGAATTGATGTGTGACAGTGTTTGCTTAGACTTTGCAGGATGTTGATGTCGAGTCGTCTCCGGTTCCCGACCCTAGCAAACCCCTGTGTGGTTTGAAATGTTTCGTTTCAATGTGAAAAGAGAGACATTTTCTCACAGAGGATGCTCAGTTGTCAGTGATGTCATCTGACAGTCAGCAGGAGAACTGCAAAAGCCCTTACCTACGTCTAAACTGTAGACTTCACCAGAATAAATGGGAGATTTAAAAGAGAAAAAAGGACTATTTTATTATACTTTGTGTATCTGCATAGACTTTTTGGAAAGATTTTCTTCCTCTTTGGTGAGTTGCAGCACATTTCTTTTGCTGAAGTGTTCCTTCGATTTGAAAAGACAAAAAAAAAAACAAAAAACATATGAACACATTGAACAACCACAAAAAGAATTATCCATCGTATGCTTTCAAGCCTAGCTGTTCTTTTTCCTTTCATTTACTGTAACAACAGTTGTTAAGAGGGAGAAGAAAACTAATAAGAGAATTGAGATATTTCTATGTAACTGTACAGATAACTAGCATTGCACATACTATATGCTTATTTTGTTCTAAACAAACCCTTTGTCTCTGTAAATGTAGTGAAAAGGAGCAAAGTTTGTTCTGTTGTGCTTGCTTTCCTAGATTTCTGCTACCTATATGATTTCGTTTTCTGTTTTTCCGGCTTTATAAGAAACTTAAAAAATAACTTGTTTTGTACCTGTTAAAACGTTTCATATTTTGATTTCAAATTTTGTTTTAGCTTTTCCTCCTTTGTAATCCTTTATTTTTTTTTTTCCTAAAGTGTGTATAGAGGTCCAACTAAATCTGAAGATGTCCCTCTAAAAGGTTGATTGTGCATTCAGCTTCCATATTGGCATTCAGAAGATGATTGTTCTGCTCTGGAAGGCAACAGTTTGAACCTTGATGAGCACTAGGCACTTGTACAAAAAAAAACGAACGATGGCTGTTTTACTTATTAAAGTAAGAGCTTTTGGAGTGCGAGTAACTGGAAGTGTTTTTTCTTCTTCAAGGAGAAACGATATTTATTTATTTCTTAGATCAACAGTAATAAAAGATGATTGACGTACGTTTAGTGGCACAAAATCCATTTTTTAATATCGGGGCTATAATTCTGGCTTTTTTTTTTTTTTTAATTTATTACTTTTTGTACTGGTTTCCAAGTTGAATGATCTAATAACTAATATTTGTTGTAACAGTGAAACTTGTTTGCCAACAAATAAATCACTGATTGAGATTCATTACCTAGCTCAGACGAAAGTTCTGGTGTTCCGTCTGGATTTCAGAAGAATTTCATTTGGATAAGAGCGAAGGACTTAACCGACCTTTTGTGTTCCTCATTAGCCCTCAGTCCATCTTAATGTTGGCCTGGCAACAGTGGATGTGCTCTGTATGATCTGGTCTGCTTTTCAATAGAAGCAGTGATTTCATAAGATGTAATAAATATTTCAATATCATTGCTGTTGTGACCAATGAATTTCACACGTAATGTTAGGACCGAGAGGAGGCGTGCAAGGCTGCTGGACCGTTAATACAGGTAAGAAATGCATATGTACTGTGCATTACACACACACACGCGCACACACACATAATGCATAGATGTATGGATTTACATATAGACCGATTTGTACTTTATTTCAATGGAATAACAGTAGCAAAAAAAAAATAAAGTAAGGAAAATGCATTGGAAAATAAATGGAAGTCTGTAATGCTAATGGAAAAAAATTGCAAGTCGACAAAACGAAAAGCACAAAAATAAATGTATAGAACATTTCTCAGATTTTATACACGGTTAAAAAAAGAAAACAAGTAAATGAAATTGCACTAACGTACCGTAAGTGAAGGTTATTTAATAAGTGTAAATGTATCGATACACAGTGTAGTATATATTACTGTATATACAATAACAAGTGAAAAAAACAAATGCTTTGAACAATGTTGTTTTTGTTACATGTATTAAATGTTGGCACAAATCTTTCTTGCCAACAATGTTTTTAAACAAAGCCTAAAAAACCAGTTTTTACAAAAGCTTTCTGCGAAATTGTGTTTCATTGATTTTTATCCACCGTTGGTTTTATTATTGCTTTTATCTGTTGAATTATTATCACTGCCTTTGTCTCTGTAGCACTTTGAGATTTCAACATGTAAAGTGATTCAACAAATTAAAGTTGTTTCAATTGAGACAAAGCAGTTAAAAACAATTTAAAAATATAATAATATAAAAGATAATATTGCAAATTAGAATGAACAGTGTTCAATCTTAAAGACTTAACAGACTCATTACAGAAGTTTAAAACTAATCTGTTCAAACTTGCTTTTCCTTAACCTTTCTTTTTTTTTGGTTTCTTTATTTCTCTTTATGTTTGTTTTATGTAAAGCGGCTTTGAGTGCCAACAAAGCGCTATATAAAAGTGATGCATTATTATTATTATTATTCCTAATGAAAAGTAACTAAACTCCATAACCACGTTTATTTCTGTTAAAAACCAATACATTTAAGTATGAAATACTCGTGTTGTTGGTTGATTGTAATCCAGCTTTATTGTATTTTTAATTTTGCCGTATTTTGTTTCTGACTGCCCTCTGAATACAACCTGTTTATCACAATCACATTTTCCTATTGGCTAAGATGATGGCCAATGACGTTTTTTTCCATGAATCACCACTGTTAGCCCCGCCCCTCCATTAAGAACTACCACCTGTTGACTCTGTGGTGATTAGGTTGGATTGAGTGAATTGCGAATACAGAGATATAGTGAGTATTGTTCTGTTGCCACCTTATTTTGTCTTGATTATGCAAAATAGGGACTTCATTTTTTTCATATTTACAACTTTTCCTGCAGTCCTCTCCCTATCTATGTGTGCTTATTATACCTATGCAGCCTGGTGCATGTAAATATAGCAGCAGGAGGACAGTGTGGGTCTAGCCCACTCTCCTGGCAAAAGCTGCACTGATTAATGGCTGAGTCATTGTGAGAAAGTGCCAGAGACGTGTTGCTCATCTTGTTACAGTCAGAAACCTGTGTTTGCTGGTGCTAGAGGTGATACTAATTGGAGGGACCACCTAAAAACCAATGCTCTTTGTGCTGCACATGTTTGGAAGTCGTGCAGATATGACTTGGGTGGACTTAAAAAAAACAAAAATACATCCCCTTCACTTTTCACAGAGGGATTCATTGTTGAAAACATACTGGTCCAGTTAGATTGATTGAACCAATCACAGCCAGAGAAGGTGAACGAAGAGTAAACAGTGATGTCTAAGTGAAGTAGCAAAACATTAGCAACAGGTGGCAAGAAATGGTCCAAACGTGGCAAGAAAAGAGTGAAATGGGACAAAAGCAGTCATGAGTGGCAAAAAATTTGGACAAATTAAGAGTAAACAGGCGGTATGTAATGGCAAAAGGTAGCTTAGATGAGCAAAATGTGGCGAACAATAGTGAAAAAGGGCAAAAATGTGCAACAAAAACAGGCAAAATGTAGGGACAAAAGCAGCAAGTCTTATTTATTGGGCAAAAGGTGACTAATTTGAATGAGAAGTAGCCCAAAAAATTAAAGAAAGGACAAAAATTGAGTAAGAAAAAAAAATGACAAAATAGAAAAAGAGCTCAAATAAGTGTGATTTTTTTTTGGGGGGAAAATGGGACAAAAGCAGTCATGAGTGGCATAAAAATTGACAAATTAAGAGGAAACAGGTGGTATGTAATGGCAAGAGGTAGCTTAGATGAGCAAAATGTGGCAAACAATAGTGAAGAAGGGCAAAAATATGGAACAAAAACAGGCAAAATGTTATTCATTGGGCAAAAGGTGGCTTATTTAGATGAAAAGTGGCCAATTTTTTTTTAGAAAGGACAAAAATTGAATAAGTGTCAATAAGAGCTTGAAAAAAAATGACAAAATAGCAAAAAGGAGCTCAAATCTGAGAAAAATAAATAAAAACAAGTGTCAATTTTTTGGGAAAAGGGGGGGAAAATGGGACAAGAGCAGTCATGAGTGGCTAAAAATTGACAAATGTGGCAAACAATAGTGAAAAAGGGCAAAAATGTGGAACAAAAACAGGCAAAATGTAGGGGGAAAAGCAACAAGTCTTATTTATTGGGCAAAAGGTGGCTTATTTAGATGAAAAGTGGCCCAAAAAAAAATAAGAAAGGACAAAAATTGGATAAGTGTCAATAAGAGCGTGAAAAAAATGACAAAAATAAGAAAAAAGGATAACTATTGGCAAAAAGCAGCTCAAATCTGAAAAAACCAAGCATCAAGTACCACTTACTTAATATCAGCTCTATCATGGTTTTAGTAAATGAATTTAATAAACTAAATTGGGAGTCAATGGTTGTCCTACCCTTAGAACTCCCTCACTTTTAAATACCCTGCCTTAAAGTGCTCCACACGTCACTCTGACTGGCATCTGCCAAGTGAGGGGACTTTATGAAATATGCTGATGATATGCCTCTGCCCCCCCCCCCCCCCCCCCCCCCCTCCCCCCCAACTACTTGCCCCTCTTTACAAATGAGCTCTTATGTAAGCTATTATAAGTTACCCCGGGGCCTGCGAAGCTGCCCAGGAACATGCACACATTGCACAATGTGTGGTGCACTGAATGCTGCAGTTCTCAACTAGCAACCCCCCCCCAGCAAGAGATAGTCATGATGCCACACAGATGTTTAACAGCGTATAAACTCACTAAGTGTTTGTACTACTGCATAAGAGGGAATGGAGGGAATACATTTAGACTCACACAAACGAGTATTGATTCTAGTGGCCAGGCCATGAGAGTTTAGATTGAAATGCTTAAATGCGAAAAGGCTTTCTGCTTGTTTTGGAAACCACAGAATAAGTGTTGACAGATGCTTAAAGCGGAGCACTTTAGAGGCTCCAAAGGTACAGCTCACTAGTCTAACTTGTGTTCAGACAGATTTAAATGGTAAATCTTTGAGTTTCTCAAGGCTAAAAGCCCCGAACATTATTCCTCACCGATTGTTATGGCTGTCCTTAACCCACCGGACTGGCAAATTGGTTCATGAGAGATAATTTTCTTGAAAACTCAGGACAACATCTTCCTCCAGCATTTTACTGCACTAAAACTCCTTTTCTTTTATAAACTCCAATTTACTTTCTTGGTCCGTCTTTGTCAAACTAGGAAATGCAAGTCCTTGACATAGTATTGAGTGGGTGGCATCGGAAATCATTTGATAAAAGCAGAAACACAGTACGCTTTAATGTTAAAACGAGGAAGGAGCCCATGAAAACATCCTTAAAATCCATTTATCAGTGAAAAACGATTGATGAGAAAACAACCAAATATTTTTATGATCATTTCTCTGATACAAGCAGGCAAAATTTGACCATTTTTCTGAAAATGGCAGTAAGAATTATAGCAGTAATCACGCAATTGATAATCAATTAATTAATAAAAACATTAAAAAATCTGTTGCTGTCATAATTGAGATTAAACTGAAATTTTGTTAACATCATTGACTTTTTAATTGTAATTACCATGAAAATTCTATTAAAAATGTCAGTTATAATTTTACACAAAACTGGGGAACCATGTTACGGTTCTATGTACAGTTCTACACATATGTAGTTCATTATGTATGAGTATACTGACACAAACAAAGGCTCAGACGCCCCCCGCCAAAAATACTAAAACCTATATTTTTATTGATTAGGAAGCCTAACACTGGCGATGGTCACAATTATGCAATAAAATAAATTCATTTATTTCGTTGCAATAACAAAACATGCATTGCTGTCTTAAAAAGATTGCACTTCTTGTCGTGTTGACCTTTGACAGCATGTGCAGACAAAAAAAAAAGGAAACCGAACAATGTAACCAATAGATATGAAATAAATTAGATAGATAGATATTTGTTTCTAGTGTATTTTACAGTTATCATAAGAGATGCTAACACAAGAGGAAAGTTAACTTTTATTAAGATTATTTATTTAAGGCTCAGTTATTGCGATTATTTGTAAATGATTAATGATTGAGAATGTAATTGTAATGAGGATGAAAAAAAATAATTGTAATCTCATTGTAGTTGCAAAAATGCTGGTCACTGTAATTGTAATTGAACACGAGTAATTGAAGACGGTGCAATTTACCTCAACTCCCGCACTCCACATATTAATGATAAAGCACTAATTAATATTGACGGAGCAAATCTACAACCTCCAGCAGAGAAACACCTGCATGCCATGTAAACAGAGTGAATGACTTGCTAAGGTGCAAAAATATAAAATGACACATTTCATCTCTCGCCCACACCTGAACAAAATCAATGGCTGAACATCTGGCAGAATTCCAAACGACAGGTGAATCGATGCGTAGCCCAGCTACAGTATGTCTGTGTGAACAGCTCAGCAGCCTTCACACACACATAAAGAAAATAAGCTTTTTTTTTCTGCTTTTTTTTTGGTTAAGATTACATTGATTTGAGATATGAGGGCTTGTCAGAGTCTGCCACTCTGGGCCTTTAAGTGCTGGAGGTCTTAAGGGTTGGTGAAGCTTAGAGCACAGGAGATGTAAAGAAAGGGGCCCAAATGTCATTCATAACATAATCAATTCCTTGAATATTAAGATTAAGATGAGACCTGATTATTGAGTGAACATGAGGATTAATGTGTGTGTCTGTGACTTGCTATCAGTGTGTTAACCCTGGAATTGGTGACGTCTCTTTCAAGAGAACGGAGGCGGACGATGATTGTACAGATGATTGATGTTCTTGTTGAAACGTCACACGCTTCTTAACTTCTATGTTTTTTTTCTTAAATACAAGAAATATATTAAAGTTTTAATTCCAATAAGCACAAACCAGACATTTCTGTTGTGATAAGAACAAAGGTGGTGATGGTGATGAAGGTGGTGATGCAATAATCTGATCAATGATCTGATCAAATCAATCTGTTACATTGTTTATCAATGAAGGCGTTTCAAATTAAAAGTGAACTTTATCATTTTCACAGATTTCAATGACATTTACAAGCGTTGGGAAAACTCCAGGTTCAGTGATTTCTAGACAGCCCCAAAAAAATGACATCACCGCCTCCTTTCCTTCAACCCGCCTTCATTCACACATACGCACTTTTGGTCTACCTTACGCGCGGTGGGCGTGTCAGGAACCTGGACCGGAGAATACGCGTCGGAGAGAAGCGCGTAACCGCAGGCGCGCAAAAAAAGCGCTTAAGTCTCGGTGGGAGAATAGACCCCTATATTCCATTATGTAAAGTGTAACTTGGGAATATTTATGATCAATCTTTCAAATATGATCAATACAACAAATCTACCAATCTACATGATGGATTCTTTCGGATTCCTTTGTATCAACGTGGGGAAAACTAAACCATCATTGGACTTGTTTCTGATAGCGCTTTATAAAATCACTTCCATTTACCATTTACTAGTGTCAGGCCTCCTGTTGAACTGGCCCGTATTAAAAATGCTAATTAGATCTACTTTGTTGACTATTTTTAATGTTGAGCCTCTTGCATGAAAATGTATTGGAGAAAAAAAACATTATTGACAAAAGAGAATGATGTTAAACTGCGGGGATAAAAAACTAAAAAATAAATTACGTGGACAATGTAGTAGCACTTAGTGATAAAGATGCAGCAGTGCAACTCCTGGAAAAAGACAGCCTGCAACAATGCAGACTAAGCCCCTGAGATCTCGCTGTAATACAGATAGATTTCCGTCTGGATTTCCAGGCTTGGAAAAAGTTAGATTAGGTGATTTCTATGGATAACAAGAAACTCAGCATTTGCAGTTATCTGGATCAGTGATCCTAATCATGGTACCATGATAATAAACACTTTAAAGGCTTGTCATATATACCTACCCCCATTCCCATTGATAGCAATATAGTAAGTCCAAATCTATTGTTTCCCCCTTTTTTAAAAAAAAAAAAAAAAAAACGATAAAATTTGCAATCTGGATCTAATCCAGAAGACACTCAGTGGGATAATTAAGGAACCAACTCGACATTTCATGAAAATCCGTCATTTACTTACCAAGATATATGTTTTTGAAATTTCACCAACAATGAAATTTACATATTTTTAAATTGATCCAACCACCTCCAAAATATTATGGGAAGTTCCATGGCATGAGTTCTATCTTTGGTTAAAATGTTGTCAAAATCTGTTAAGTTCTTTTGAGGTAATCCTGCTAACAAACAAACAATTCATTTACATAATTACATAAATATCGGTGACAAAAACAAGACCCGCCTTGACAAAAGAGAATGATGTTGAACTATGGGGACAAATGCGGAAAAAATAAAGAATTAAAGAAAAGATGGGCGAGAGTCTGCATTAGCTAACATAGATGCAACAATTCAATCCATTACAGATCATTTAAAACAATGAACTCAGGGAAAACGTAGTCCTTTATTGACACAATTGTGGACAGTTGATGGGTGGAAACACAGGGAACATTTAATCCGTGTGGCTTCAATCTAACCTGCTGCATTTGAACAATATCTGCCCAACCTTGACCACCTTTTTTAGCGCTTGCATTAATGGTCCGCCAATCTTGATCCTACGAAGAAATCCCAAGCAATAATAGGAAAAAAACAAACATGCAAGATCCTAACAGAAACAACCAGGACCTTCTAAAATCATCTCACAGTGTTGCACTATGCTGTCTACTGCTAAAGCTAACTCAACCCTAGTCCACAGTGTGGTTGTTCTGCATGTTTTCGACATCTTACTGCTTTAACACAGTGGTTTTTAAAGCTCTTCTGGTTCGGGTGCAAATAATTTATCAGACAGGCTTTTATCTTCCAGTCTCTGGGCCAGCAGGTCCTCTGAGAGAGAGTGGCCTAATAATACCTCATGGATGGGCTTCAGCGTTTCTGAAGAGTTTCAACAGAGAACCAAGAGTTTGATGGGTAATAACAAGAATTTGTTCCATTGTAATCCACTTTTTCAGTGTTTTATAGAGATTTATACAAAGTATACTATTGAAGTATTTGTTGCACTATATATAAAAGGTTTGGTGACACTTTTTTACATAAGGCTGACATTACGCTGTCATTAAGGCTGTCATTAAGTGTTGTTCGCTAAATTATGACACCTTTCGCTAAATTATGACATGATGTTGGCATTTTTTGGGTGAGGTGGAGGGTTCTAGTGGGGTTAAGTATGATTAGGGTAACAAACAACACTAAATGACAGCCTTCATGACACCTTATTCATGCTAATGACAGGTGTCATGTAATAATAAAAAATAAATCTTGTATTTATTTAATCTGCTCCATCCAGTCTCATCAAATCCTTGTCACGTGACATGAACCACCAGAACATACAGTTCTTCACCTGGGACCTACACACAGGTAACATGACATGCACAAGAATCCTAGGTGAGTTTATCTCTCAGGACGTTTCCAGTGCACGGCCCACAGGAGAACCAGCGCTAGACAAAGCAGTTAATGGCCATCAGGGGAATTCTGGTCTGTTAATGCAGTTCAGGATCCGTGTGTTACTGCACATAACGGAGATGACTATTGCTCTGGCTGTTACCGTAATCTTTATGGGGTCTCAGAGGTCGGAGAGCTTAGTCGTTGTCTTGGCCACGAGTTAAACTTGCTAGGCTAGGCTTGATAAACTCTTTAGGGTAAAGGAAAGATGTTTTTCCCTTTATTTTTGGGTGCATGAATTTAGCAAGAATTGCATTGTTTACTTCATGTAGCTTTTATTTATGATCCCTTAAAGCAGGGGTTCTCAATCTTGGAGTTGCAAGACACAAAGAGGGGGTCGCCAGTGTTCTTCAAGAAACTAAGAATACATTTTCAACAATTTGAACTTTTTCTTTTTCTTGCCCTAATTTTGCTCCTTTTAATACATTTTTGCTACAATACTTACAATACTCACAATTCTGCCACTCATCCATGAAATTTCAAGACCTGTTCTGCAATGTTTTTCCACTTTCAAGACATTTTCAGCACTTATAAACCCTTATCCACCACTTTTCCAACTTTGTTTCAAATTTTCACCCATCATTGTCACTTTTAACCTCTATTTCAAGCTTTTTTTTGCCATTTTAACCACATTAACGATTTGCCATGCCCACTATTTGCCAGTTTAAACTAATTGTTCCAATATCAACACTTTGAACCCTTTTTACCACTTTTTTGTCTATTTTTGGCCACTTCAATTTGTGTGTTTTTTTTAAAATCCCATTTCACCACCTATTCCACCATTTTTGGTTACTTTTTACCCGATTCATTTCTCATTAAAACAAGTATTTACATATTTAAGATGACTATGGCACAATAAATAAATGTGGTTATTAGAGATTAATCGAACAATGGACCATCATTTTGCTGACTTTATGGATGGGCCCCAAAAATCTCTCCCCTTTATTCTCCGTCTCCACGTTCTTCAATGTTCATGTCTGTGTTCAACCACCTTCAGGTACAGTGGGGGTCTCTGGCACCTTTATTTTGGGGGTTGCAGGCTGAAAAGGTTGAAAACCACTGCCTTAAAGTATGTCAGCAGTTGTTATTTCAGTTCAAAGATTAGCTCTTTGGGTCATGGTTACAAATTCTGTCGGTGCAAGGTTGAGACAGCCGTAATGATGGTATAATTAGACTCTCGTGCACCTCTAGATGAATGATAAAAAATGGAGCGATAAAGGTAAAATAGTTTTGTCGCTGGGCCAGATGGCAGGCGCTGATGATGTCTGGCGTGCAGTCAAGGTGGACAGAAGAAGAGCCAGTCTTCTGACAGGCCAATAGATTCTCTGCTCACTGTCATGGTCCCCCCCCCCAATCCATCCCACTCCTCTGGCCAATCAGCAAAGATAATCTTTTGAATGAAAAAGGAAAAAAAAAAACATCCAGGGTGAACACTTTGATGAGATAAGTATCCTTTGTCAGCACGAGCTATGGTATTTTAATTAAATATATGAACACATGGTCCTGCCCCAGATGCTCAAGTCTAAACAAAGATAGCATCATCTAATCAAAGCCAGGCCCGGGGTGTTTCAAGGGCAGAATTATTTTCTATTAGGGCCCTTCTCTTCAGGGATTGAGCCAATTTTCTTTATTATGATAGAATCAGCATATTGTAGATTGAATCTGGTGATAGTGTTGCGTCAGGGTGGGTGGCTGGTCCCAAATGCACCAGCAGCATTTTAAAAATGTTAAAACATACAGCTTGTTTTTGTTTCCAAAGGGCAGATGCTTGCTTTGTGCTTGGAATGTAAAAGAGAAAAAGAGATGCTCGGGAAGATGTTCTGCTCTCAGAAGCATAATGGAGGGCCAATGACTCATACTGTTCTATTATTCCTTGTTCCTTGTTGCTTTGGAATACACTCTTTAGAACCTAAATTAGGCTATTTCAAACGTTTCATGTTTATATTTGTATCTAGTTTTACTATAAACCAGGGATGTCTAACACATTTTAGTTCAGGGGCCAAATACGGACCAGTTTGATGTCAAGCGGGTCACAGATTATAGGTAGAAGAGAAAAAAAAAGAACAATTTTAACATCATTGTGCCCTAGTTTTCAATCTTGGTTGAATTCACGACAAAAATTATTGATTTTGTCACCAATTTTTGTGTAATTTAGAAAAATGTTGTGCCATTGTTTGTGAGAAATTGCAAGATTTGTGGAACCATTGAGTTCTTTCCACAATTTGAAATAAAAAAAAAATGACTGCATACATGTGGTATAAACACAGGAAACATGCAAGCCCCTAAAAATATAGTGAGAGTTTCATTAAATTGCTGATTTTGGCCATCTACAACTGAATTATTTGGTAATTTACACAATAATTCATGTTTCCTGTCATTTTTATTTTGTCTTGTGGGCCGAATCGGATGCTCTACAGCAGTGGTTCTCAAACTATTTTGGCTCAAGCACCCCCTTTCTCTTCCTTTTGATTACGAGTACCCCCATATGTCTGATTACTGCATTTTGCCCAGAATTCTATGAAAAAAATCATTTATAGACCTTAACGATGGAATGAATGAACACGTGTTAAAAAATCTAATTTTGTAAATACGTGGAATGAAACAGTATTTATCAGAATCATATATATTTTATTTATCCCAGGGGGAAATTGCTTTTTTTTATAGATGCTCCAAAATATTGAATGAAAAGAACCAATGTGAAATCATAGAACGAAAGAAAAAAAAAGTACATACATTGAATTATTAAGACAATTAATTAGTGCTTACTGAATAGTATTATTTCTATAGTTTTTATCATTTCAGGTCATCTCCCTCCATGGGACCAAGACTGACCCCTGTATTTTCAGTTCTTGTTCTAATCAAGATCATTTCTATCATCATTGTTTGTGGTTTTTTTGTTGTTGTCATTTTGTGTATTTTGTTGTTGTTTGTCTGTTCTTTTTATTATTCAATATACAGTACTTTTCTCTTATTTTCTGTTTTTGTTGTTTGGTTGTTTTTTATGTTGTTTTGTATGTTTGTGTTTTGTTATTTTTGTGTATTTCTATACTGATCTTGTGTATTTTTCTCTCATTTAGTGTGTCTTTGTTGTCATATTGTGTGTTGCTGGCAATAGTAAGTATTTTTCTCTCTCAGTGCGTGTGTTTTTTGGCATCTTTTATGTTTTTTGTTGTTGTTTGTCTGTTCTTTTTATTATTCAGGATATTTTTCTCTTATTTTGTGTTTTTTTTGTTGCTGTTTTGTCATTACTGTAATCATAATTTTTAAAGAAAATATAAACATTTTAAAACATTGGATTTTTAAATGCTTTCATTTTCAATTTTCCACAGTCTCCATCTCTCTCTAAAGGGACGGATTTGGCCCCCGGGCCTTAAGTTGGACACGTGCCATAGATGTTTCTGGCTAAAGACGGACCGATTGAGGTGAATAAATGTAAGTGTTTTTATTCCTTAAAATAAATATAGACAATAAGAATATGATAAACTGCTATCATAGGGGCTGATTTTAGGTGCCACAGACATGTATAGAAGCTTTTAGAGCCTTAACCCAGTAGTCGTCTCCATCTGCAGCCTTTGCAATTTGTTATAATGAAATTCTCTTAGTTTTCTGTGGATAGTGCTGATTGGATGCTGCTGTGATCCAGCTATTTAATGGGGAACTCCTAAAGGGATGCTTTCACTAATGTCTACACATCTGCTTTCTACGCAGGGGCCTGGCTACGGCTGGGTGCTAATACCAACAGCAGTTTCCATCACGGACGCTAGCATCTAAAGGGCTACACAGTTGCATATAAATGGAGGAGTTGTAAAACGATGGGTTGCTGAGATTTAGTCGATTCAGTTTGGATTTCCTGAAGGAGTTTGGCTGCGTCTTGGAAACTCAGGTAACCCAACACGTACAATTCTAGAATAGAAAAAAAAATCTTCAAATTTCCCCATAAATCAAATCAGTCCACAATTGGAAATCAGGTTTGGAATAATTGGCTTATTTTCTGAATGAAAAGTATCACATTCGTATGCTTTTGCATAATCATATCTGTGCATGAATTGGATTTCATTGCGTCACAATGGGGGGTAAAAACTATTTTGTCGTGCCTCTACTTTGGAGTGAGGTGCTTAGTGTCATACCTTCAGATTTTTTTTTAATTTTATTTCTTGTAACAAGACACTTTCTGGGTTTTCTTAGTTTAATAGTCAAGTTTTTCTTTTTTTAAAACTCAGTAATTTAACCAAATAGCCTGGCTTGCCTTGTATATTGATACATTACTGACTTCACAATGGCTCTTTGAGTCCAGACTTGATGAATACACACTTTAATGGATTAAAATAATACTTTGTAGCAACGTCAATATCCATTTATTCCTTCTGTTCACAGTTCTTTGTCACTATAGATCTTTAACCATGAAATAGCTAGCAGGACCTTTCAATTAATGCTGACAGTAGTATGATTATGGGCATTAAAATGATTGATTAGCTCACTGATGATGACTTTCAGTCATCTGAAATCCATGAAAATGGTAAAAGTGCTTGACTTCTTGACCCTACACAGTAGTTTAATACTAGACCTTGCAATATCCCCATGATTGAGTATTTAAGTCAAACTTGACTCATTTATTCCTTCTTTTAATAAATATAAACCAAAACCTGCCAGATGTTGTCTTACGCCCTATCGCAAACATGACTGAGTCTTTGAGTTTACCAATTTTTATGAGATTTATACATCCAACAAAAATATCCAGGACGACTTGCGGCCGATCATTGAAAATAAATATCTGCTGCCGTCATTAGTCACAGAATGAGGAGTGTGTCATTGCTCCTAAAAATAAAGTTATTTATTGTCTTGCAGTGGCCAAAAACATATGTGAGCATATGTGAGCATGTTCTATACATACATTTTCATAAGACAAAGGGCAGTAAATCTGAAAGTTTGATTAAAATCTGCGTAACTTTGCTTTTGCATGCAAGGGCGTAGCCCCACATTTTGGGCCCTGGGTACAAACCATCTTGTTAGGCTCCTACTATACTTTATTATTATTATTGCTTTTTTATATAAGCTTTATTTTTTTCTTCACAATAATCTATCGACTCCATATCCATCGCTTGTATATAAATAAATCTGTTCTTCTGTATTTTAGTGGTTTATTGAATATTGTGTTTGTGACGTACTTTTGCTACAATTTAGTGGCAGCTGGTATATTTTTTTTTATTTACATGTGCATTTATTTTGAGGGGCCTGCTTCTGTTGTTGTGCCAATGGATTTCAGTAAAGGTTGCTAATAGATCCTATATTCTTACTTGTGTGGCTAGTAAAAGTATATTAATCATATTGCCATATTGTTTCTGGATATAAAAGGTAAATATACATTGATTAGAATCATGGAGACACCTACCTAAGACTTGGTGGCATTAAAATGTCGTCATTTTATTTTCAATTTAGATTTTAAGTGCAAATGGTATGCCCAAAATGATGTTTTAAAGCCCACCTCTGAAGAATTGAGTAAGCAGCTGCTTTCCCTTATTTCACCTTCTCTCCCACCTTTCTTTCCTTGCATTTTTTGGCCTGGTTTTCCTTTCTTGAGGGAAGACATGGTTTCCTGCAGCTGTCTATCTCCCACTCCCTGTCACATCCACAGTTCAACCAGCTTATTTTCACACAGGGCCCTTTTCATTCCAATATAAATAATTTAAAAATGTTTCAAATGCATTTTTATATATATATATATATATATATATAACAGACATCTGAGGGCCTCCCCCTGCCTTTGGCCCTGGGTACTCAGTTTGTTCCCTTTACCCCCCAGTCCGATGCCAATGCCAGAAGTGTCTGAGGTCCATAGCTCGCTGAATGACTTAGGGAGAACTTGTGGTTCCACATAATGAAGCCCCAACAACAAAAACATCAAAAGAACCAGTGGATCTGTCTCGATGGACTTTAAGCACTTACTTCTAGGGCATTCCTTTATCAATAATACACCAATCCATGTGAATAGCTACTGGCGTTCCCAGGAGTTTGACAACTTTTTGGGTTTCTGTCGCATAAAGTAGAAAAAGTCTTTGTTTGTGAAAGAGGTGGCATTGAGTCTTCTGGACAAACATCTGTTATTTCAGTAGCGTCGTGGTGATTTTCTTCTTTTTTTTTTTTTCTTGGTTCTGAAATTTCAGTCCTCTGAACAGCATCTGTCAAGAGGACACAGATGAAAACATCCACTCCCCAAGCATATGAGCTTTCGGTCTGTTCATTCGTTGCAGTGGCACAAGGGTACAGGGGTGGTTGTGGTGGTGGTGGGGAAACACTTGCCAGATAAATATCTATTCTATGTATAGTACTGGCATGACCTTGTACGATCTAAATCCCAGATACAGTACAGAGAGGATGCTCCAAATTAAAGCTTTGCTCTGGAAATTGAACTGTCAGACAGACGAAGAGGGAGAAAAAAGGCACTTTGTAATATAGGTGATTGTTATGCTGTGTGCATGCCTGTGCAAATGTCAGACTTAATGGCAGTTACAATATGAAACACTGTATGTGGAAATGCGTGCAATACATTCCTTTATTTCTTTGTGTTTTTCAAGGTGAGTCATTGTCAGGAGACGTCTTTGACCAGGAGATGCAGAAAAAAAAAAACAGAATGAATAATTTATTTGTAATAGTTTTATATACAAGAAATATGGGACATTTAACAGTAAACAAAACTGGCATTCAGATAAATGGCACATCAGCAATTGGTAGGCCAATGTGATGGCTTTCAATCACTGCTGAGATAAATATGTCACTACTTGAGACTATAGGACTAAACACAGCACAGCAGTACATTAATTAAACCTAAATCAGTGAACAATAAATGGCAATACACACTATGATTTGAATATTTGCCCAGATGTGGGCTTTCAACCAATGGGAATCAAAGGGTGGCCAAGGCTGTATCAATTGACAGATGAAGTTGAATAGAACTGGAAGAGCCTCACTTACAAATGATCTCAAAATAGGAATACAAATGAATAAGGGAAATGTTATTTGCTTTTCATACAATACACAAACATTATGTTTAAATCTGGACATAATGATCTCCCTGATGGATATCTTCACATAAAATATATCTGCTAAGTAGATATGTTTGAGATTAGCTTCTTGCCCCGTATCTGATATGCCAATATCGTCCACTAGATTTCAGATTGCCAAAATTAACCAAAACTGATGTATAAAATGATGCCCCACTGGATGTATTCCATAAATAAACCAATTATCTGTGCAAAACAAGAAGACTTATTTTACTTACTCGGTTTTAATGTGTTGTCTCAAACAAAAGCTGTCTCCACCTCAGTAACTAAATCCAACTCATTAAACATTTGTAAAAAAAAAGTCTTTGATGACATTTACTGTGAAAATGTAACTTTTTAAATAAAATTATATTTCAATTGTGTGCAACAAACATAATACATGTGACATGTATGATATAGTTTTTGTACATGAGGTGCTGCTATTGATTAAGATACATTATCTAGTAGGTTAGCTTAGCGGCTAGCCTGTGAGCTAGTTAGATAGATACAAAACAGAGAACAACAATTTATATTAGTACTCCAAAAACATTGTCTACTAACTTACAAAACTTACAGACATTGCATTAGCACAAAAAATGAAGGTTAACAAGCCATTTCTAGAAGTTATAACCAAATTAACCATGTCACAGGAGAATGTTCTGGTACTTCCGGCTTTGACAGGAAATGACCTGTATTGGAACGTCAGGTCGGGAAAAATAAACCATATTCTTTCCCACCACTCATTAGCAGTGTAACATCATTAACAAAGTACATTCTGTAACACAAGCACACATCGGTGTTTCAGTATTTGTGGACAAACCTATACCAAGGTCATAGGGAGACTTTTCTGGAAATGGAGACAATAGTTTAGCAATAGGCTACTAACCCTACTATACCCTAACCCAATCCAATAAACAAATAACACGCGTGTCTGTTCACTTTAAAAACAAAAATAATGCGCATGTACAATCTCAGTATGATGGGAGCTCAGCACATGACAGCGGGCTACCGTACTCAAAACGCCACGCACTTTGTTCTTCTTGTTGTTCTTGTCATTGTGTACACTAGTTAAAATCACTACTCCTCTGTTATTTGTGAACGGATCGGGCTGAAACTTGGTAGGTGTAATCTATGGCGCATCGACGCTCGGAGCTCGCTATTCGATTTGGGGCCCAAGGAGCCCCGAAAGACAAAACAAAACGAAAGTCGATTTCTCCTTTATTTGCGAGTCAAATATTGCGACGGTTGGTGGTACCGAATTATTGGCATATACCAATATATAAATGGGGTCCATTACCCCGTAAGTGTCATGGGGCCCCATTTTTCCAGTGACTACTCCTTCGTTAGTTCTCGTTAAATCGGAATGTTGAATATTCTATAAATGAATAGGATGAGAGCCTCGGAGCCCTTTTTTTAAAAATGGGGCCCGCCCCCTCCCCTTTTTTTGGTAATTTCTAAATATATGGGAACATAGTTGTGTGATTGTGTGCGTCATTTCTAAGGTAATTCAACATAGATTACGATTATGCCTCACACAATTCGATTAGGTGCCGAGTGGCCCACCCCCTTTTTTCGGCAATTTCCAAGTTGTTTTCTCATTTATCTGTGAGTCAAGTATTGCAACATTTGGTGGTACCGAATCTTTGAAACATACCAATATTTGTCGGAACATGGTCGTTTGATATATTGTTTCAAAGCCAATTCAACGTAGATTACGATTTTACGTCGCACAATTGTGTTTTACTCTGTGGAACCGAGTCATGTGACTAAACTCTTGGGAACTTGGTACGTGCTATTTGGCGTGGAGACGTTCCGCGGGCCCGGCCGTAGTTCATCAAAACTTGTTTACATAAAAAGTAGCAAAGTGGCAGCGTTAGCTCAGATAATGTTGTGCAATCACTCATAGAATACACATGGATTTCTTTTTGCAAGAATAGCAGAAATTTTGAATTTCCTTTTTTAAAATGAAGACATCATCCATCATGAACTGTTGTGTATGCGATTAAATGATTGCAAGTTGCTGGTTCTTTGTAGAATTAAACACTTTTAATATATGCCCTGACTATCCAAATAAATCCAACCTTACTAATGTCACCAATCATATAGATTCGTACGAATTGATCGTATTTATCATTCTTCAACTGCAAGAATAGTTTTTTTAAAAAAATTTTTTAATTTTATTTATTTTTTATCATGTTTGTGATTCACACCTGCCTTTATTCATTTATTTATCTATCTTCTTGTCAGCGTGTCAGGTTCCACCTATGCTGTTTGACAGTGCCAATGGAGAATGTGAAAAACAGAGGCGGGCTCACTGGCAGTCACACGTCTCATGGCATGTTTGTGTGTTTTCTCGCACTCTAAAAATCCAAAACCAGAGCCACTTGTCAGGCTGTGGATGAGCTGACTTTGGATAAACAGCAGGTTGCCACATGCTTTTTCCTTTTAATAGCTGTCGCTACCTAATAGACGGTTGTGGAGCGGGTGTTTTTCTTTGACTGCATGTTGGGGCTCCATCTACTTTTCACTTGGACTTTTGAGCCATCAACCTGTCAACAGTTTTTCTCTGTATTAGAACACGGTTTGTTTCAGAATTATACGTGACACTGTTTGTTTTTATTAAAAAAGACCACGTTTATGGTCAATATCTCTTCTGTTGTTCCTTTCGGGGTTTGCTTGCATTTAGTTAATGAAATGTCAGCTGTCAGTCAACGGAATCAATAAAATTCAGTTTTGCATGCAAGGCCCGGTGACGAATAGCTCTCCTTCATGACTCCTTAATAAATAGAAATTCCTCTCTGTGTTTTTTGCAACAGCCACCTGCAATGACCTTATGTTCCCCTCTGAGAAATGACTTTCAGTCAAAATCTTCCTTCTTCTGTCTAACTTGAAGTAATGGCCCCAAAGCTTGCCAAGATCCATTTCAGCTCAGAGCTATAGCCTCATTTATGTCTGATATCCGGGACAGTTGTGTAATTCTGTTTCCCAGGAGAGCCTAAGCATGATAAGTCTGCGAGTTGTTGACGATACAGTGTTTCTAGTTAATCATACATGAGTGAGTCAGATGGCCTTGTCTTGGGAACCCAATAGGGCAGCTCACAACTCTGGCCAATACGTTTGGCTTTTTGTTGTTGTCATTAGCTGTGTTTTCATTACATATTTTTGCAAAATAAAAGCAATATTTCTAAATGTCGACAAAGTATAGTTGCGCTTTGAACATGTTTCCATTGAAGGTTGTATTGGGCATGAGTCTCGTACCATTACATCTCATCCCGCGAGACTTCGCTGCAGGAAGATGGACACTCCAAACCTCCTCATAACACTCTGTATTCCTTTGTTGTTTCACGGCTAATGTGGCAGTAATAATTTTAAAGTATAACACTAAGTAATGTCTCGTACCACACCATGTTTTCTCGGAGAGAAGTGCTCATGTGACCAGGTACGTCACGCTATGTGACGTACATTTGCGGAAAAAGTGGTGTTTTTGCGATACATTTCAGTATCGAAACGAAACATCTGAAATTTGTCCTTGTGAAAGTGTAAAAACTGTTTGGCGACACTTGAGTGGTTTTTTTTTTAGTGAAATTCAGGTGTTTCCATTACCAGTTTTTATTGCGCTATTAAGATTTTCCGCATTTCCAAAGGTAATGGAAACCCAGCTATTGTAACAGTTTTACCAAATCTATTAGAAACCTGTATTCATTTATTTAATATATTACATTATTTGTTGCATTATTTGCATTATTTGTTTATCTGTTGCAACGTAACCCAACTAACCCAATAAAGCATGTACCATAAACTTTTCTTCCAGTTTCGAAAAAGTTTTTCCTTATTTCCCTTCTTAGTTTGACTTTAAATCCAACATCCTAGCCCCTTAAGAAATAAAACCTTGTCCTTCATGAAAGTAATATCTATTGGTTCCTATACAAGGATGAAGCTCCCACTGGACCAATCATCTTCTTGCATTAGATTATGTGAGCGTTTGGATATAATTCTGTCGACTGGAGCATCTGTGCTTGTCTGTATCATTTACAAAGACTACGGCAGATAATTTATAAGGTATCCCAACACAAATACTGTAAACGGAGGAGGAATTAAGTCGTAAAACTTTGGCTCAGTCTTCTGCCTGGTTGTTCCTGTTCATTTGTTTTGCTCCTATTTGCATATTTGTATAATACCATGCAGGTATTTTGTTTTTATTGAATCATCATAATTGAGTCACTGAGCCAGAGTGCATTTTTTAATGAATAGCTGCCTTTTTACTTTGACATTGGGATTCAGTGATATTTATTTCATGTAATTTAAATATTCCCACACTGTAATGTAGCTAATTTGTCTATGAGTCCAGAATAGCACCACAAAGGCATTAAATCACGTGTCAAACTCAAGGCCCGGAGGCCAAATCCGGCTATTTAGACCATCCAATTTGTTCGAGAAAACAATAATTATTGTGTAAATTACCAAATAATCCAGTTGTAAATATCTCATATTCACCAATTTAATGAAACTCTACAATATTTTTCAGGGCTTGCAGTTTTCCTTTGTTTACATCAATGCTGTCATTTTTAATTGCAAATTGTGGAAAGAACTCTATTTTTACACAAATCTTGCAATTTCTCAAAAACAATTCCACAAATTTCCTCTAAAGTACACAAAAATTGGTGCAAAATCAAGATTGTTTTAAGTGAAACGAACTGCTGTTGAAAATTAGGGCACAATGATGTTAAAATTGTTCTTCTGTTCCCCCTAATTATAATCTGTGGCCCATTTGAGATCAAACTGGTCCTTGACTATGGTAAAAATAAATACAAATATAAACACAAAGAACTCGAAATAGATGTATTATAATTGCCAATTCAATATGACTCTACAATATTTGCAGTTGTCCTGTTTACATCACTAGAATGCTGTCACTTTTATTCGCAAATGGTGGAAAAAGCTTTGTTTTAACACAAATCTTGCAATTTCTCACAAATGATGACACAAAATTCCTCTAAGTTACACAAAAACGTTTTAAGTTGTTTAACTAAATGACAGATTAGAAATGTGACATTGCAGCATTAATTTCATTGATTTGTGTTGAATATAGTTGCACAAAGGCAACATTTCATTTTAGAGTTTAGTAAATTAAAAGTATAAAATACAATATGATAAACCAAAGTAAAAAATGTTACAATTTTTTTGATTGTTAAAACTTTAATGAAAATGTGGAATATTTATGTCATAAGATTTTTCTTTGTCATTTAAAAAAGAAAAGTGTCTAGGGATACGTTAAACGTAGCCATTGCCCCCAGCACTCAAGGATTCTTCCCTCTGGTAACGTGGGTTCAAATCCCACTTTTGACATTTTGGTTTTTTTTTCCTTTTAACATATTTAACATGGCAAATTCCACCTTTACAAAGACATAGCCCACAAAATTAAACATTTTAGGGTATTTCCTGGGTTAGGGATTGGGTTAGGGCTAAAATAAAAGGGTTAGCGGGGGAAGCTAAAAATAAATACGAGCTAAAATATAACTGACGTAACTTTAAGTCACTTGGTGCACATATCACGTGACCTAAACTGGCCAATGAGGGGTGCTGCGTGTGCATAGAGTGGCAGTCTATGGATACATTTAACGTATCGATAGCCACGGCCTTGTTAAAATGTTTAACTTTGTTTCTGTCTTTAAAGGTTTATTACAACCTAATGATCGGAAACACAACCCAACTGACAAAGCAAAAAGAAAAGTTGTAAATTTGAGTTGTCCTCGCGTCCTTTGGAGGTTGAACAAGAGAAGTTCAACTTTATTGAAATATAGTTTGTCATTCCTTTATCGAATGGTAGCACTGGTGTATATGGATGACTATATAATTATCCTCCTGAGATAGTTGCGTTTCGTCGCTGCCAGAAGTGTTGAAATCCTCATTCAATCCCCACCTCCTCAATATTTTGATTAGATTTTCCCATTAAATTCTCTGACTCAGTCCCTCTGTCTACTTTTGTTGCACTTTGGATTACATAAAGATGGGAAACACGAGCGCGGATTACAGCGCCGTCCCTCAGGGACTCTCGGCCGAGGCCAGCTCAAAGGGTTTTATCCGAGGTGAGCTTTGCACTCCCACTGGAGCATACTTTATGTTGTACTGACAGACAGCTGTGGGTGATCGTCAAAGAAAATCATGACGTGTCGCTGTCAGAGTAAGTTATAGCTGGTGGAGTTAGCAGCTATTTTTATTTAATGTACATATTTTTACAAAGAAGTAAAGCTTTTATAGGATCATGACTTTGTGGCGTTTGGTGAGGACAATAAATGCAATGAACTTCATTATTAATCCTCCCTTCAGGTTTTTTTTTTATTAGCCTAATAGTTGCACTTCCGACTACGGGACGCTTCAACAAGAGGACCCCATGAACAGATAATCAAACTGACCGATCCGGAAAAGGAACCGTCGTTTAGTAGCGTGATTAATGGGGTCAATGTGGTGCTAACCGGAGACACTAAAGAATGGCATTTTAATGATGGCATCACTTGTGGGAGGAATGGTGGAGAATTATTCAACTAGGATATTCCATTGTGTGAAATGAAGAGGGGACTGCTCTGGATGTGGAGGACTTTCTTACCACTATCTCACATGGGTCACGTTTACATGAGAACTGTAATTCCATTTTAATTCAGAATAAAAGTTAAATTCTCTTTAAATGGGCCAAATGTTGAATTATTGTGAATGTCTGAAATACCTCAAATCAAAATTTGAGTGTTAAGAAACATGTCCTTAGCGGTCATACCATATGTGATTTTTTTTTTTTATTATTTTTTTAGATTACATAGTTATAAATACATTAATAAACCTCTCGTACCTTTTTTCCACTGGTTGAGTGAGTATAAGCCTATTTACAGCTAATGTAATGTTCACTAGCATCACCGCTAGTATTTTCGGCTTGTAGTAGTCCGTTAGGTGAAATATACGCCGGTAGGTACATCATTTCAAACATATACGCTAAATAAATTGACATCACTTCCTTCTCGACTGTTTTTACTGTTTAGGTTTACATCAATAAAATAAAAATCACACACAAACACTATTGTTTCTTTTTATTTTTAATGATAATAATGATAATAATAAAAGCAAACTTACAAGAGCAAAAAATAGGTTGTAAAAACTTAATTTCAAAAGAAAATGGTTATTCCGAATTAAACCTAAATTTGAATTAAGTGGCTGGTTTCAGGGTTGGGCTCAAATATAATTGTAATTGATAATTAATTCCAATTATGGTGTAATTATAATAGTAAATGTGATTTTAAAAATCTGTTGCTGTCATAATCGTAATTAAATTGTAATTGATTTCAGATAATTGACTTTTTTTTAATTGTAATTGCCATTAAAGTTCTGTAAAAAATGTAAATTATAATTTAATGCAAAACTGGGGAACCATGTTACAGTTCTATGTACAGTTCTGCACATGTGTCGTTAACAATTAATAAAATATGTTTCATATCAAGATTTCCCACATTTTACCATTAAAAAAAAAAAAAAAATTGAAATCGAGGAGTATACTGACCCAAAAAAAAGGCTCAGATGTCCACACCAAAAATATTAAAACTTATATTTTTATTGATTAGGAAGCTTAACAAGGTAACCAATAGATAGTAAAGAAATTAGATGATAGATATTTGTTTTTAGTCTATTTTACAGCTGATTTAGGAGCCGTTGTCATAAGAGATGCTAACAGAAAGCTAACGTAAGAGGAATGTTATTTTTTAAAGGCTCAGGAATTGTGATTAATTGCAACTTTAGTAATTGAGAACGTAATTGTAATTGACTTTCTGAGGACAAAAATAATTGTATGTTTCATTGTAATTGGAAAAAAAATGCTGGTTACTGTATTCGTAATTCAGTCGTAAGTGAACATGGATAATTTAAAATGTAAATGTAGATGAAAAATGTGATTGATCCCAACCCTGGCTGGTTTGTTTTGATTTTAATATTGAATTCAATAATTCCTCGATCTTGTAAAAGCTTAATTCTGCTTTAAATTAATTCCGGTCGTTCTGCGCATGCTCTACCTGTCGCGATGGTGAGACTATTTATTTAATAAGAGCCATAAAAGACATGGATATGGGCGATATGTACTTATTCAAGTTGGTTGCAACACGCCGAAAAAAAGTTTGTTTTTTCCCCCCCGATAGATGTGATATGTCACGTTCGCCCCCTGTCCAATCAGAACCATTCCAAACCCCCAGACCTAAAGCGGAATTGAAAAAAGCCAAATAAACCTCAATTCGGAATGGCTTTTTCCATGTAAACACGAGACAGAAAAATATTATTTCATAATGAGTCATTCTAAATTAAAAAAACATGTAATTGTCACCATGGTTGTTCTTTATTTTAAATGGAGACACGGCAGAGGTCGTTTTTGTCATCTTTGCATTTTGCATGTGCTGGTATGTTTTTTCAGTTCGTCGGGGGATTTTTTTTTTTTTTTTTTTTTTAACTAATTTGAGTTTGTGCATGAACCATTGATTAGGGCAGTCATTGATGAACATCACCAAACTACAAAAAAAAAAAAAAATGATAAAAAAAATGTTTTTGTTCACAGGCCAGCTGGCAGAGGAGGCAGATCGTCCAAGCCTTGGTGTATTTGTCACAAGTAATTAATTTTTCCCCATAAAAGAAGGAGAAAAAAAATGAAACGCCCCCTGTATGATGGAAATTGTGGGTTCATTAACCTCCCCCCCCCCCTATCCAAAGCTTCCTTTGGCCATTCACAATGTTTTGGTTGCTGGTTGCTCCAACTGCCCGTAGCAAAAAATGTGCAGGAACGAATGAAACGCTTTGCTTCCAAAATGGCTGTGTTGCTCCAGGAATAAAAAGGATTTGCTCGGTAGTTCAGTTGAAAAATGTTTCCAAGCCTTTGCAGTGTTTTCACACTGTGTGTTTCAGACACATCTGAAGACTCTTTTGGTACACTCTCTTCATGCCCCACTTTTTTTTTTTTTTCAAATTTTTGAAAGCTGTAGAATAGTTTCTTAAATCAAAACCAACAAAAGTTGCATCAAAAAGTTACTTCAATTAAACATTAAAAAAAAAACCCACTGCGGGCTACGCCAGCGTAGCTAGCATGGAGCACAAGGCACATGATTTTAAGCTCAACTAAAATGTGAAATGGCATGTGCGATTTTCTGCCCCTGCAGTGCATGCAGGGAGATGGTTCTCAAGAGGGGTTTAACGGGTTGACTTGCTTGGTGGGAAAGATATTGACATTTTACAGTGACAGCAAATGGGATGATAGCTGGCAATTAGCGTGGCTGCCTGTGGGCTTTGCAGGAGCTTTTGAATATAAACTGGTTGTGCGCTTGTGTCAAACAAGAAGCCCATTAATTTATATATAAATAACTATGAGAACATTCCAAATATTCCCTTCCTATTGCTGCACATAAGGACATGTAACATAAGAAAAATAATAACTCTTGGCCCGACCTCGGTATAGTCAACAATACCTCTGTGAGGTATTAATGACATTGAATTAAAGTGAGGTGAAGCTAAAGCATGTGGTAAACCTGATGGCCTAATAACAGAAGCAGATGGGTCAATCTTGGCTCTTGGACTTGGGAGACATACTGTATCTGAAGGTTGTATATTAGTGAGTGTGAATGTGTTCCCTACGGCTACGGCCCGGCTCCGCTAACAGTCATTCATCTTCACCTTCATCACTCACATCCCTCACAGTCTGCCCACCCACCTCCCACCCCACCCAACAAAACCTCCAAGGGTGTGGAGGAGGACTGGAGGAAATTCTGAAGGCTGCATGCATAGCCACCATTATCAGAGCCCAGTAATGGATCACCTCAGTGGTGGGCCTGTCATGGCCAATGTTTGCTCTGACATTTCATGTAAAGTTCTCCTCCCCTGGTGAAGTGTTATATCATTGTGGCCTGGCTAAGATTGTTTTTGCCAATTTACTTGTCAGTGTGTTGGTGGTCCAATATCCTCCCTGCTTTCTAGTCCTGTCCACAGACCACAAAAGAATCTACTTAAAAAAGAAAATATTTAGTATATTGTTTTACAGTAGTATTGGAAGAAATAAAAGAAAATAATTGGTTAATGTCCAAGAAGCCTGAATTCTATGCATTAGTTAGATGTGTGTTTTGCATTGGATTGTCATTTTAATGAAAAAAGGTGTGGCAGAATCTATTTTTCATTTTATTTTTATTTCTATAATTTCCCCAATAGGTCATAAATTGACAGTGATACTTTAATTTAAGGCAGTGGCTATCCGTACGGTTGCCGTATCAATATACCGACATTCTGTCCGTACGCAGCGCCCCTATTTGGCCAGTTTAGGTCACGTGATAGGTCAGTCATTGGCCAGTTTAGGTCACTCAACCTTGCCCTAAACCAAACCTTAACCCTTCACCTAACCCAAAAAATTGTTGCAATATTGGGTTATAACCAAACCCTAACCCCAAACCTAACCCTAACATGCTATGTACTTGTATTTTGGTAACCGTACCGGGGGTTGTTCGTACGGCAACCGTACAAATAGACACTTTCTTAATTTAAAGCAGGGATTTCAAACGTATTTTGGTTCAGGGGCCAAATATGGACCAGTTTGACCACAGATTTTAGGGGGGGAAAAAGAACCATTTTAAAAACATTGTGTCGTAAATTTTCTTCATTTTGTATCCAATGTTTGTGTAATTTAGAGGAATTTTGTGGAATTGTTTGTGAGAAATAGTGAGATTTGTGGAAAAATTGATTTTTCCACCATTTGCAATTAAAGATGACTTTTCTATTGATGTAAAAAAAAAAAGAAAACTGCAAGTTCTGAAAAATATTGTAGAGTTTCATTAAATTGGTGAAAATGAGACATCCATAACTGGAAAAATTCATGTTTTCTCTGTTATTTTTACTGTCTCCTGCGGGCTGAATTGGATGGACGAAAGGGCCGGATTTGGCCCCCCCGGCCTTGAGTTTGACACGGGATTTAAAGTGTGCTGGTGTGGCGAAACTCTGAAAGAGTTCAAATCCTGGGATGTTATCCTGTGAAGAAATTGTGGTGATCGTGTAATTTATCTTCCTGATATTTTATATTGGTCCTGTATTTTTGTTCTTTCTTCCGACGTTTCTCGTTGGACTGCTGTATCCCTGTCTGTAAAACTATTTTATCTTGTGGTATAAATAAAAAAAACCTCACTTAATTAAAAAAAAAAATCCATTCATAATCCAACTAACTTTCTTTTAACAAAAATCTTACACATTTTTAGAGAAATACAATGTTATTGGTCTTTCAAGGTAAGCTTGTTTAAAATGCATATTAGTGATAGGGCTGGGACTTTAATGCGTTAATTGCGATTCAATAATTACAGGAAAAATAACACTTTTTTTTTTTTGCACTGCAAACAGCGTGGAACCATTCTCATTGAAGAGTTCCCAGTATACCATAATACTAATGCACAGACTACAATAATAAGATGGAACACTGCTGAGCTTTGTTTGCGTTAATTTTGGCGTATAAAAATACCAGATGGGAAACAAAAGAAAAAAGAGCTCTTCTAGCCTCCTTTACCACCTCAATGCTAAACATGTAGCAGCTAGCATGGACAGCTTGACATGCTGCGACCACGTTGTGTCTCCAATCCACACTGGATAAGATGACAGTTTTTAGAGCTAAAATGAACAAGTCCATGAAGAAAGTCACTGGATAAACATTATTATCTGAAGGAGAGAAAAGAACAAGTTTAGTGTTATGTTAATTGTATTGCTCACAAAAGTGTTGTTACTGTTTTTGATGTGCCAACTTATTGCTCTATATATGGACCTGGTGTTTTATTCCATTTGTATTTTCTATTATTTGGAGATTGACATTGATAATTAATCACTAATTTATATATGCAGTATATATAATATATATGAACTCCTTCATTTGATTCTGTGTTAAAGCTCAAGAGTTTCCGGCTGACGAGGCCAAATGTAATGTAGAATTTTTAAAGAAGCGGCGCTGAACATTTCTGTTTGGTCATCAGACTCCATGTCCTCATAGGAGTGAGCTGTTACGTGTCAATAGTCAGACGTGGAAGTGAGGGAGACGTCAGTCAAACGTGGACGGCGCGTGCACACGTCTGAGGAATGTCTAATCAGTGGATTGATGTGAAAACACCTGTCTCAGCTCTTACTGGCTTTTAGGGTGTTAGCACTGTAATGAGTGCGCATCAGCTGTCAAAGTATTTGTATGTTTTCATCATTCACTATAATAATAATAATATTAATAATGCATCAGATTTTAGTGCTTTATCATAGACACTCGAAGTGCTTTACAAAATGAAGGCATTATTCTTATTCATTATCTTGAGGAAAGCCATTGTGTTGCTCGCGGAATGAAAACTACCCCCACTAACCCATGGTGCATTCAATGGATGGGGGGCATATCTGATATCTAGAGAGCGGCAGGGTTAAATATTTTTGTCAGGCCAGTAGCTACTGTGAAGAAGACGTGGAGATTAAGGGTTTATTTGAGTTTGGAATTAAACAGGTTTCCAAAGCTCCAACTCGTAGGTGAATGCCTCTTCTTGCTCTACTTCAGTCAGGCGTGATCACAGTTTGAAATATTTTTTCAGCAAAGTACATTTTCATTAGCGTGATACTTTAACAGGCCCTTTGGGCGTAGAGGAAACCACCATTCTTTAAAAATCCATTACAGCCTAAAACAGTTTTGTTGAAATATAATCGACAATGGTTTGAGAAAAATGGATGAGACGTGAATTTATAAAAGAAAGTCAGAAGCAGGAAAAAAAGACAAGGCTAATAGAAGGTCAAAGGCATAAGAGTTCTCTTTTCTAAGACAAATAAATCAATTTATGTGACTCAGGAATTTCCATATCATTATCAATTTACTCCAAAGGGAACTGGGTCAATCCCATGTTTCTTAAAGGCAGATCAAGTTATACACCCTCGACAAGTCAGTTCATTGCAGGGCGGATGCACAATATAATTCACAAGTCATTTTATAAAGATAAATATAGCACACATTTGTAGAAATTCCACATAGAAAAATCTGGACTTAAAGGGTACCTGTAGTGAAAATGTATATAGCGAAACTTGTTTTTAATGTATTACCAATGAACAAAATGTGAGCACCTATGGAGAGCTGCCATTTTGGTCAGCATATGACACGCTTTCATTGATTCCTGTTAGCTGTTGCTAGGCAGTGTAAAGTTTAAAGCCAATGGTTGCTATAACTCCCAGAGAAAAACCCTGCAGAAACATTTCTTTTGTCCGTTCGGCTAATTCTGGATGCTGAGTCGGCACAGGGCCACATAGAAGAAGCAGAGAAAGATGATATTTAATCTGTTCCTAACGTACAACCTGGATGGTGCAGTTTTATTACTGAAGGAGTGGTTACACACGGCTGTTTAACACAGAAAGCCAACAGAAAAACTACACTTCCACAATGTAAACAATGGGCGTGTCTATAAACGGGACACTGACTTCCTCCTCCCCGCACGGTGACGTAGGGCCAGAGGACGGCCCGCCCTCCTCCCACCCACTCCGTAGCCGAGCTCATGCTGCTTTATAAACACGAGACAGAGTATACATAGCATAGCACTGCGCGAAGGACGCTGAAATGCGCGTATCTTTGTGGGCGTGTCTGTTTACATGTCAATTAAGTTAGAGCTTCCTGGAGGCGCGGCTTCTCCAGCTCAGTGCTGCGTCAAATTTGTCATCAAAGTGGGAACGCGACATCAAATTGGAGTGAGGTGTTTGGGCTCACCCTGCAGTAAGAAAGGAGCAAATCACCCTCTAACTAACGATTGAGGGAATCAATGAAAAAACACTTTGGACATGTGTATGAAGCCCTAATAGCACTTTATCATGTTTAAAGCACAGAAAAGTCTATTTAGCTTAACATGGGCCCTTTAAGCCATTTCTGCAGTAATAATTTCTCTACTCACTTTAAAACTGATTTTTATGTCTGCCAGTTTTAATGTATTTCTTTGAATATATTATTTTTATTTAATTTTTTTTTAAACAAAGTTGGAATATTTTTGCATATAAATGTCAGTCTGCTGTTCAATACATCCCAGCATCTCTCCAGTCCTGCTGTTCAGGTGTAGCTGACCCACACTGATCACTGCTCAGCCTTCCTGCTGGGATTAAAGCCTGCGGGAGTGTCTCATAGTCATTGATTTGTCCTGGTTTTATCCTCGGACTGTTTTCTTATTTTATTTTTTGGGGTAAACGTCAATCAGACTTGGAACACTGAGCAATTTGGAGACTGAGCTGACGGCACTTTGCGATGTGAATCCAAGGTCAAAACTTGCGTAGATCCATCTCCATCCCCCTGTGTCTGATTCTTCAGCAGATAAAGAATGTCAGAAGCTGTGTGTTTAATGATGGATAGCAACGTATAACGCTGACCTTTTGTTTAGCATTTTTTATGGCACTTTAGAACAAGCTATCAGAGAAAACCTCACATCATAGCATTCTCAAACACATCGCTTACAAGCTGCAAGCCATTCTCATCTATTACGCCCAAGGCAGGTACAGCCTGGCTTTCAAAATGCTTCAACACATTTACTACAGCTGTGCCACACAAACTCCATTGAGCCATAGATTTATAACCACTGACGGGCAACATTATGACAGGAAAGTGAATGGGTAGACGTTTTATCTGGAATTTCTTTGGCATTCAATGTCGAAAAAAAAGAAAGTTAAAGGTGAACATAAACAATTGTGACACATTTTCCAGTTTATACAACTGTGTTTAAGCCTAAATACTCCAAAAAGTGTGTTAATATATAAGTCGAGGGGTGTTCATTGCCATGAATCTGACGCTGTAATTCACGATACAATACATCCCACTACGTCATACATTGCGATATATTGCGATATCAATGTTTACAAATTTCACCTTTACAAGTACAAAATGGGATGAAATACAATTTATTTCTTCTTTTTTTTTCAACTTGCGAGTAAATATTAACTACCGCTAACTGAAATTGAACTACCAAAATTAAAAACGTGATATGTTTATCAAACTGTCAAGTTCCGTTTTTTTTTTTTTTAAGTTTAACTTTTGCTTCTACAACAGATTTTGATTTTGTTATGTTCTTAAATTCTTCTTTTTTTAATGTATGCATATGTTAGCGCAATTAAAAACAAAATCTATTTTGGACATTTCTTTTGGATCGATACGATAATCACGCTGTGAAATATTGCAATATATTCCTGAATGGATTCTTTCTCATACCTTTAGTTTACAGTGGTGTGAATTATTCAAGTGATCTAGTTAAGGAATCACAATGACAATCATATACTGTATCTGGGTCATTGACGTATATAAAAGGACTTTCATCACATGGGCATCATTAGACAAAGTTTGCATGAATGTTATGATACTTTCATAATATAATACTTTTAAATTCCATGAATAAAAATGATCTTTTTCTATTTTTGAGTTTCATTTTGCATCATATCTGATACATCTGATCAATATATTGTCAATATTGCTCAAATATTGTTTTTTTTAACCAACAAAAACATGATCAATAACAAACATGTCAACAAAATGCTGACTTTGTACATACTGTATATAAGAACATTGTTTACTTGAAAAAACTAAATAAATACTTTATGTTGTTTGGTGATTTGTAAAATGCATGAAAATGCAATAAAATTGTAATGGACTGATTTAGAGTTACATGATCTAAACTAATATCACCCAGTAACTCTTCCTATTGATGTTTCAGTAAAAAATAGAATTTTTTTTCTTACCTTAATCTTTTAAAAAATTGAAATGTTCTTTTTAAACCACATGTGCATCTTTACTCATAAATGACAATCTCGTAGAGCAGCTGGAAAGGCTTCTGCTGAACTAATTACTGTCCCATGGTGGATTCTGTTTGCATTACATGTACAGTATATAATCGTATACATCGGCTTTTACACGAAAAAAAAAAAAGCCTCATACTGATTATGTAGAGAGTTCCAGAACTATATTGATTATCATACGTTTGGTGTTATGTGTTACGGAAGCTAACCGCATTCACTTGAATAAAAAAAAGTTTCTGTTTTTATGAGTAAAATAAATCCTGTTTTTATGAGTAAACTTTCTGTTTTCACGAGTAAAATAAATCCTGTTTTTATGAGTAAAATAAATCCTGTTTTTATGAGTAAACTTTCTGTTTTCATGAGTAAAATAAATCCTGTTTTTATGAGTAAAGTTTCTGCTTTTATGAGTAAAATAAAATCCTTTTTTTATGAGTAAAGTTTCTGTTTTTATGAGTAAAATAATCCTGTTTTTATGAGTAAAATAAATCCAGTTTTCGTGAGTAAAATAATCTTGTTTTTATGAGTAAAATAAATCCTGTTTTTACGAGTAAAATAAATCCTCTTTTTCTGAGTAATTTTTCTGTTTTTATGAGTAAAATAAAACCTGTTTTTACGAGTAAAATAAATCCTCTTTTTCTGAGTAATTTTTCTGTTTTTGTGAGTAAAATAAATCCTGTTTTTTTGAGCAAATTTTCTGTTTTCACAAGTAAAATAAATCCTGTTTTTTATGAGTAAAGTTTCTGTTTTCACGAGTAAAATAGTAAATATGATATATTTGTATGCATTTAAACCTTTTGTAACTGAAAGAAAAGGTGGATAGAAAACATTGGTGCCCTCCTTGTTGCTCCATGTCTCTCCAAAAGCCATTTTCCGCCTAGTTTCGTGTTGTGGGCGTGGCCTCTTCGTGCACTCTGTCACCTTTGCTTAATATCCTCTGATGTGTTCAGAGTGCAAATGAATAACTATCCAGTTAGTTTGTAACACTAAACTCCTTTTCTTTGATCTGCGTTATAGAGTTGTGTTGACTATTGAACCCACACACACTCTATCAACTACACCTTTATCCAAGAACCAACATCTCGCACACACACAGTGCTCCTGCTGTTTTCGATGTTTCTTACACAGTGAGGCAAATCCCCGAAACATGTTGTTTTCAAATTCAGCATGAAAAAGGATACAAGTCGATTTGTTGCGTTGCCATCTTCTGCTCCAGGCTCTGGCATCACACTGAGATTAATTCATGACATCCGTGTCCGTGCGCCTCGTGGATACTCTGGCCTTTGTTGTGTTTGAAGAGACAGTTGTACCCTGATTGTGTGTGTGTGTGTGTGTTTATATGACAACTCTATTGCACTGTATTTTTGAATGTCTTTCGCACCTGAAACTGGAACAAATCTCTCGTCACACATCAGAGTGAGATCTACTCACAGATGAAATCTGCACACAATGATTGTTCGCCCATACTCACCAGAGAGAGAGAGAGAGAGAACGTGCTGAATGATTGATCAGTGTTAGAACAAAGACCCTTCAGTTGTTCTGTAGTGTGTGCAGGAAAGAAATTCCAACTTTAGTTTGAAATGCCAGAGAACCGTACGTCTATTTGAATGTAGATCATTACTACAGCTCATGTCACAAGCTATAAATAAGTAGAACCTGTCATCAGACGATCTCCACAATCCACTTAGAACTACCTCACCTTGATAGTGATAGTGACACGACCTACAAAATATATACAGCATCGACTTCTTACTGTATTAAAAAATCACTTTCTGAAACTTTATTAAATGTAATCTCTTGGGACTTCCTGGTAAACTATGAAGCAATAAGAATATAATTAAAAGGAAACAAGGTCGTTTTCTTTCTTTTAAATTATTTAATCACAGTTTTCATTCATTTTTATAAGAATTACCAATGTGAAGTTACTTGCTTGAACGCTGTATTTTTCTCTACATGAGCCGTAACAAACAGGCTTTCACAACACAACTTAACCTTTTATTTTTGAATACATGACATTGAGGTTTAGTACTTACGCACAAATTCCACTGATATTTAATGTAGAATTTAAAATACAGATGTATATGTATGTATAGGCATGTATAAATAACCTTCATTGTTAAAAACCCGTGTCAACTTTACATTTTTTTCAATAGAAATAATAGTTGTGTATTTTCAATGACATATTGCTTATTTAGTCAACTGAATATGTAGAAAATAATCCTATAAAATGTATTCTAAGTTTTACTGGTGTTGGCCTCAACTATAAAAATACACAGAGAATAAACTTTGCCTCAAGTATAGTTAGAGACTAACTACACTTAGCAACTATTCTGTCCATGTACTGTATATAAACAGGACTACTAATAAATACCATCACATTAAATAACAGTTTTGTGGCATTTAACAATATTCAAGATTTGGAGCTCATTACTAAATAAAAGACAGGCATCTTGTAGTTGTATTTAAATTATATTGATTAATTTGATATTACATAAAACAGAATCAAAAGCAGTGGTCCTACACACACAGCAACCAACTAGAAGCTGGTTGCTGTGTGTAGTTAAATTTGATGCATTCCAAGCAACGGCAGAGAACAGCGCATCTACGTTCCATATCTATGGTCTCATCTTTCTATAGAGACTCAGAGGCTTTAAAGGTCACATGTCATGCTATTTTTCAACCATCTCCATTTGTTCTAAGAATCCCAAAAAACATCGTATTTGAGGTTTATTTTTCTAAACTCGCCTGTTTTCCAGAGTTTTTGCCTCTGAAAAGTCGCTTTCTGAGCAACTCTACACAAACAGGCTGATTTGAATCAGTGGGCGTGTCTATAAACGGGACACTGACTTCCTCCTCCCCGCGCGGTGACGTAGGGCCAGAGGACGGCCCGCCCTCCTCCCACCCACTCCGTAGCGTAGCTCATGCTGCTTTATAAACACGAGACAGAGCGTGGGGGCGGGGCATACATACTTAGACTGTAGAAAATACATACATAGCACTGAGTGGAGGACGCTGACATGCTCACCTGCGTGGGCGTGTCTGTTTACATGTCAATCACGGCAGAGAGCTTCCTGTAGGCGCGGCTTCGCCAGCTCAGTGCTGCGTCAAATTCGTCATCAAAGTGGGAACGCGTCATCAAATTGGAGTGAGGTGTTTGGGCTCACCCTGCAGTAAGAAAGGAGCAAATCACCCTCTAACTAATGATTGAGGGAATCAATGAAAAAACACTTTGGGCATGTGTATGAAGCCCTAATAGCACTTTATCATGTTTAAAGCACAGAAAAGTCTATTTAGCTTAACATGGGCCCTTTAAGTGTAAGTGCACCCCCAGGTTTTTGCTGACCGGCCACTAGGGGGAAAATCCAAAAATGCTTTGATTGTAGGGGTTCAACCCAGGAATGGGACTGGAAAAAATACTTCATTCAGATAAAAAAAAGGTGGTTTTAGCAGTGAAACACACCCAGCTACTTTCAGTAACCGCCCCCTCCCCTCCGTTCCCACACACACAGAATCAAACCCCATCACAACTGCTAAGCTAACGAGCTAAACATGAGCGAGTCCGACGGTGCGGACACTTTTGCCACAGAGAGGTCATTTGAGGTGTCAATCCAACCTACGCACCACAGTTTTGCAAGGAGGCGGGTGTCAGGTTTTATAGGAGAGGCGGGGCCAACAGTTAAAGTGATGACGCAGGGATTTCAGGAGCTTACCGTTCAACCAATAGCAAAATTGCGTTGTAATAGCCGGCGTTCAACCCTTAGTGGCCAGTATACCGGACATTTTGCAGCTAAATACGCAAAATTAAAATACTGTCGCTAAAATGTGAAGAGTGGGACTAGGATCAATCAACAGCACTACTTAATACCCAAATACACATATATTCAGCAGAAAAAGGTTGGTTTGGGGTGTACTTACACTTTAAGAAGATTACGTCCAACCCCTTCATCACAATAACTTGCGGCATGCACTCAACTCTGCTTGGGCCAAGAACTAATGCACTGAATAAACAGTAATATATAAAGCGGTTTCCATACCAGAATCACCTTCTCCCAAATATAATTGCTATTGCTACAACACTGAGCCTTAAAAAGAAACTTAAAAAAGCTGTAATTAGAAAGGAAATTTGAACTGATCTGATACAACCTAGCGAATGGATGCATTTGAATGGATGACAGATGTTGGATGTTCTTTTGTTCTTCTGTTTTAGTTGCTGGTGTAGAAGGATCTCACCCGTTTTGATTTTGATCTTGTAAATAATACTGTTTCTCATTGCTTGTAACTTTTGTGGGGACTCCAGGAAGAAAGTCTAAATAATGATTAATTAATAAACAATAAAAATAAAAAAAACAAGTTATCCACTGATACAGCAACATTAGTTGTGATTAATTTTAGTCTTGGGGAAAAGCAAAATTATTTGTATAGCACATGAGGCGACCCTATGTCCGTTATTTGATGGTTTTTGACATCATTTGCAACAAATCAAACCCAATGTTTCCTCTATTCAGTCCAACAATTAGTGCAGTTGGACTTTTTGTGCAACCTCCAGAGACTCTGGACCACGAGTGTTTAGCTGTAAATATTCAATTCCACTAAAATGCATTCAACCTGTTTCAATTACCTTGATGTTTTTAATTACAACATGGAGCAACTTTAGCATAAAATGATTACTTAAATTAGGTGCACTAACTTAGAGGTACTTCTCTTATATACTGCATGAATAAGTGCTGTTTGCAGCTGTTTTGACACTTGTACTAATTGACATTAATGCATGCCCATTTGTGTCTGAGGCGGAGAGTGCTTACATTGGGGACATGGCCTAGCATTTGCACTCTGCCATTTCTTTAGACGTGGAACCATAAACATCCAGCATTGTGCACTACTCACCAAATTAAAAACAGTAATTCACTTAGAAAGCTTTACAGTATGATTAAAAAATGCTGTGTTCAAAGTTGGTTACAGTGCGTAAAGTCAGCTTGGTTGTAGATGGTGCTTTTAAAGTAAACTCTGAATGGACACAATGCAATATTTCTTTTTTGGTTATGGTGCATGCGCGTAAAAGCTAAAGTGGTTATTATTTATTGTTTGACAGACCTTTTCTCTGGCCTCAGAACTAGGTTTAATCTCAGAGTGGGAGTTTCATGGAATTTAGACTTTTGATTCGCTCATATAGTGATTGAAAGTTTGAACAAAAAATGCTGACATAACAAAAGAAATAGGAAAAAAGTGTTTTTTGTTTGTTCTTCCAAGGTCTTCTTGGCATATGTGGTTTATCTGGGAGCAGGAGCGTCTCACTTTTTACAGAGGGATTCAATGTTGGTCCAGTTAGATTGATTGAATGGTGATCAAGCCAATCACCGCCAGCCATTTGACAAAGCCGCCGTTTGAAGAAGGTAAACCAAGAGTTAACAGCGATGAGTAAAATGTAAGTAAAGTGACAAAAAAAGAGTAACAGGTATCAAAAAATGGTCCAAAAGTGCCAAAAACATGGTAAGTAGAGTGTAAAGTGTGATTGGCCAAAACCAGCCAAGAGTGGCAAAAAAGCTTGACAAAAAACAGGAAATGGGTGGTATTTAATGGCAAAAGGTAGCTTAAATGAGCAAAATGTGGCAAACAATCGTGAAAAAAGGCGAAAAATGGTTACAGAATCGACACAAATTGGATAAAAGTTTCAAAATGGTAAGTTAAAAGGAACTTAAAATCAGAACTTTTTGAAAATTGGCAAAAATGGAATAAATGAAGTTGCAAAGTGGCCAAAGAAAAAGGTAAAAAGGGATCAAAAGGTTTCCACTTTTAAGGGGGAATAATAATTAAAATTAAGACATTAAGAGCCACATGTTGAGAATCACTGACTTAATAATGACTTTATCATGGTTTTAGTAAATTAATGTAATAAATTAAATTGGGAGTCGACGGTTGCCCTAAACCTGCTCCACCCCTGTCTGTGAGAGTTTTGATGGAACAAACCTTGAGTTGATCTCCTTGAAAAACAAATACTCAAGTCATTCTTTAAGGTTTTTCATGTATTTGGCCATTCAATGCAAATAATCACTTCCTGAGACTGGTGCTGCTGCCTTTGTGTGCTGAACTGACGTGAAAAAACATTTTGACAGTTTCTTCTGTCACACTATTCAGAGCTGTAACAAGGTTTCAATAGCAAAAAAAAAAACCTCCAGGTGTTCTCATCATCCGTTGTATTCATAGGTTCCATTGAGCATGTATATAATGGGCTGCGTTATCGCCACAAGTCACAATGAGTTTTAAGGGACATTGCCTTGGGGATCAGTGCCCACGACGCTCGTCTCTCATTATCTCTGTCGGAAGTAATCAATACGCAATCTGTAGCAATTTATTTATTTATTTTGTCTTGTAAAAGAATGATATGGAAGCAATTTTGCATTGTGAGCAATGTCACCAGAGGTGGATTTACTTTTGGACACAAAATAATGGCCGTCCACTACAACCAGCATGCATTAGCTGCTGCCATTGTGAAGCTCAAATACAATGTCAGCGACTAGTGAGCTAAACAAAAATAACAATGGACTACACACCATATCGTAAAAAATGATTGACTCCTATGACAGGACATTAGATGAAATAAATGTGCGTTAGAACAAAATAATTGTAAAAATGTGCAACTTCCCTTTACCTTCACCTTTTCAAATTATCTGTACATTTTTTGCTTGTCAACCTCAGTGTTGCCTACAGCTTTTTTTATTTTATTTTTTTGAGTGTGCTGAATCCATTTTGACTGGCAAACCACTTTTTCAATTCTGAAAAGAATTGAAACATCTGCAATGTTCATTCAAATATTAATCAGAAATCTACATCAAGAAATTGAGTATAACCATTGTACATGTTGGCAAGTGCTGCAAAATAAACACATCATCCGATTAATGCTTATACATGTGTTTTACAGTAATGTGCAGTTTTTTGAAAGCAAAAAGAAAATTGCGTTGGTGATCACTGATCTCCCTCGCAAGAGCAAGGCATGAAGTCTGTGTCTACAGACACGCCCACTCATGAATATGCCTAAGTCAGCCCCAAACCAGCCGTTTTTAGAACTGCTCAGAAAGTGACTTTTCAGAGGGCTCCAGTATAACTCCAGAAAACAGGCAAGTTTGGGAAAATTCTATGTTGTTGGCGTTCTTTGGCCAGCTGTATTCAAATTAGAGCGACACAGGTCTGATGTGTGCTGGGTCCGGACTGCAATAGCTCTATTTTTAACTGCAGCTTCTTTAATTCCTGTGGTGACAGGTAACACAGGTAAAATTGTGAAATTAAAGAAAAGCAAAAATCTTTATAGAGATAAAAATTTGACTCCTATAACGTGTCATCCAAAAAGTCCACCAGTGTCTCCAGTAAAGTCTTTAAAATTAGCTCTTCTTAATGTTCGATCTCTTGTTAACAATTCACTATTAATTAATGATGTTATTGTGACACATCACTTGGACTTTTTATTTCTTAATGAAACGTGGTTGAATTATGGTATCAGTAATACTGTTCTCAATGAAAGTGCACCACAAGACTTTATTTATTTCAATAAGTGTCGTACTTGCAGGAAAGGTGGTGGAGTTGCTGCCATTTTTAAATCAATATTTCAGTGCAAAGAAATAACTTTTGGTGATTTTATCTCCTTTGAATATATGTCATTCTTACTGAAGGGTGATTCAAGAGTTCTGTTTTTAGTCATTTATAGACCCCCAAAATATTCTGGAGAATTCATGGATGAGTTTGCTGAACTGTTGTCAGTTGTATGCACTGAATACAACTTTTTAATAATAACAGGTGAGTTAAATATTCATGTAGACAATAACATGGACAATACTGCCAAAGAACTGTATGCTTTAATGGATACTTTTGGTCTTATACAACATGTGACTGGTCCGACACACACTCAAGGTCACACTTTGGATCTGGTTATCTCTAAAGGTGTTGACATCTCTGCTGTTGATGTAAGAGACTTAGCTCTATCTGATCATTTCTGTGTCTTTTTTGACCTAGAGACTGTAACATCTGTTCCCCCTACTTCTGCTGCACTGCATATATATATATATATATATATATATATTCATCCTTTATTCTCTATCTATCCTTTATTTATCCCTCATCCGTTATATTTATCATTATTATTGTTGCCGTGTTGTTCTTTGTTTTTTTTTTTGTTTTTTTTTGTTTTGTGCACCAACTACCAAGACAAATTCCTTGTACTGTCCTTAAAACTGTACATGGCCATTAAAACATTTCTGATTCTGATTCTGTGTGTTTAAAGAAAAGGTACATAAATTTTATTTATTTATTTATTTATTTATTTATTTATTTATTTATTTATTTATTTATTTATTTATTTATTCAGTTTATTTCCGACATGGTTACATTCACTTTTTTTTTTTTTTTTTACATTTTTATTTATTTATTTTTTTTGTACATGCTGAAAAAGGAGACGAGAGAAGCAGTTTGCTTATCTGGGTCCCACCCCCTGTTTTACCATCGCAAATTTACATGAGTTTACATGTCTCTCTGGTCAAACATTCTTGAGTTGTTCTGAACAGTCCTTTTTTGTGTATTCTCATCTGTAGTCAGTGTTGTCTTTTTTTTTTTTTATTCCTCCTCCTCTCTATCGTTGTTCGTGTTGGCCTTGTTCCCTGCCAGACGTTGTTAGCATTCCTCCAATAGTTCTTCTTTCGAAGGTGTTTGGAAGTTTTTTTCCCATTTCATCCATAGTGACAACACAAGTGCACAGTTTATGGAAGCCATAGCAATAACACCAACAATGAGTGGTTAGACAGTTGATGAACTTTTGAATGAGTTTAATACAAAAGTCTGTAATGTCATAGATGTGGTGGCTAAGAGAAAACTAAGAGAAAACCAAACACACAGAAAACACCTTGGAGGAGGACTGAGATAATGCAGAAATCGAAATCTGACTGTAGAAGAGCTGAGCGTAAATGGAGATCAACAAAACTCCAAATTTATCTAGAACTAACAAAATACAAACAAATACAAAATAAGTCTGCGAAAATTCAATGATGGCTTGTTCAAAGCAAAACAGCAATACTTTTCTGAAATTATTGCCAAAAATGTCAACAACTCTTGCACGTTGTTTTCTGTAACTGAAAAGCTCACATGCTTTCTTCCAGATCATATTTTTGACATACTGTCGGGTTTCAAAAGTTCCTGAAATCTTTCATACCCATTAAATGTCCGCATCAGTTTACCTTTTTTTTGTTTCATTTATTTTTTTCAAAAAATAAACATAAAAAAATAACTACAATGAATATTGTCAAGTAGTGAAAAGTTATAGATAAAAGTATAGTCTTATTGATTAATATAGACCTTTAGAATGGCTATACACCAGAAAAAAAAATCTACAATACATATGTTTGTGTTAGTTTAAGTATGTTTATATAGTTTTTAGTCTCATAACAATACAGCATGTGACTGAGGCCAACAACCAACATCATGTTATGTACAGTATATACTCCTATTTGTGTATTAGTATCAGTTTTTTGGTTGTTGTTGGATTTCCTGTTTGTATAAATCCCTTATTTCCCCTGAAATGATCCAGTATTTAGTGAGAACTCAGACACATAATCCTTGAGCAGAGCTCTGTTCATTTTTCCAGGAGGGGCTGTGATAAAAAGCTGGAAAACTCATTAGGGCTGTTTCATCTCTCTGTACTGCCTTCTTCTGTTTTTTATTTGATTGTCAAATGAAATTATGTTTTAATTTAAAGAAATTTGGAGAGACACGAGAGCTGTGAAAAATAAAAGATAGCGCAAACTCTCAACCGATAAAACCCGTGCCACAATCCTGCATCACCCCAAAGTAAACATTACCCACCTTGTGCATTTTGACAATGTTTTTCTAACAGGACTCTAAGAGATATGTTGGGAAAAAAAAGATTAATGAGGCAGAACCAGATTATGAGACCAATGCAAACTTTGGTTTTATAGAAGCTAGCAAATGATGATCATGTTCCTTTATTTTTTTGTTTTCTGCCAGTAAAGTGTAGCTAGCTACGAGCTAACTTTAGCTAATGTAGCATGTGCTCTTTGATCTCTGACAAAGAGTTGTATTCAAAAAGTCTATTATTGTATTTTATGCTTTCTACACATTTTTTCATTGCCGAACAGAACAACTGCTGCATTTTGTTTGGTAAAGTGTTAGCATTGTTTTCGTATCCAAGATACCATCTTTAGTTGTTTGATTCTCACAAACTGGAAGGAAATCAAAGGTTCTGCACATTAAAGGCTTTTTTAGTGAGTTTTTTTTTAAAGCCATTCCAAAGTTACTTTAAAAAATAAATAAATGTTATAGTTAGGTTCACTGTAAGCACTTTTGTTATTTATATATATATGTGTTTGTGTGTGTGTGTGTTTTGTAAAGTAGAGGACTTCATTTTTGCTCAATAGTTTCTTGAGAGTAAGTGGAAAGAAAAGTTGCATCTAAATTTATGACGTGCCTTGTTATCGTACCTGTGCGCACAGATTAATGTTTGTCTAAAAGGAAAATTGCAAGTGTTTCTTTAATTTATTTATTTATTTATTATGCTATATTATGCTATTATTTATTGATTTGGACAACTCTTTCAATATCCTGCAGAAATTGTTTTCCTAAGTATTGGGAAAGTTATATTTTTTTTAAGTGAATTGGTTGAGAAGAAAGATTGCGAACCAGATCAAGATAAATGGAATATTGAGTTTCCATTCATATTTTGGACATTTTATCCAACAACTTTAAAAAATATTTGAGCTTGTTTTTCTTTGTTTCATTTGGTAATACTTTTCCTTGTAATTTTATACATAAAGACCGACATTACGCTGTCATTATTATAACATAACACCTGTTATGACATGAATGAGTGTCATAAAGGCTGTCATTAAGTGTCGTTCGTTACCCTTACCCTACTAGATCCCTTTATCTAATGCAAAAAATGCCAACACAACTCCACAAGTGTCATAAGTTAGCAAACAACACCTAATGACAGTCTTCATGGCACCTTATTCATGCTAAGGACAGATAATGAGCATAACGTCAGCCCTGTGTGTAAAACTTCAAATAATGTGTTTCCTTTTATCTTACACAAATATCAAAGCTCTTAATTCAAAGTTGGAGTTTACACATCTGTCGTTTCTTTGACAAGCTAATGTAAAAGTGCCCTCTGTCAGTCATTGGTAAGGATAGACGGACAGGATTTACTGATATGGGAACAGCAGGTGTACTGCACTGACACCTTTGAGTGGCAGCATTTCATTAGTCAAAGCAATTACTTCTGGTCAGTGTTTCACCTTCATTCCACCATGTGTGGAACTAATCCACACTGCGGACCTGTTTCCCATTAACAAGTCACAGTGACCCTTAAGTGATTCGGAGACAAAAGTTTTGAAGTTTCAACAGGGGAAGCTGGCTAATGTATTTATTTAAGTACTTGATTCACAGGGAACAATGCATTAATTATAGTTTTTCTATTAAATATGTTAAATGCCACAAACTGCCACAGATAGTTTGCAATCCTTTCTTCCTGGCAAAGTGTGTAAACATTTACAAGAAAAGTTACGCATAATGCGTGAGGAGCATGGTTTGAATATTGATTCCTCTTAGAAACAGCCATCTCATCTACATGTCGATCCTTCCAATAATATATTCTTGTTTTTATATTCTTTATCGGCTCAGAGTCCCCTCGCAACCAAAAAATATAGTTGCTATAAAACTCGCTACACATTCCCATGGGACACATTCGGATGCTAATCTACACCAGAGTCAACGGTTCCACCTCAGCTGTCTCTGGGTAAATAAACGTGCTCCTCTGGATACAAATCTTGTCTCTAACTTTCTAAAACCAGAGGTCTATGAATAAATAGTGATGAATCACCAGCTGAAAAATATTTAACTTTACAGGTGATTGCCCTTTAAGGCAAAACAAGGCCATTTAAATGTAGGGCAGTGCTTTAGTTGCCCTCGTTGCTCCATGAAGAGACTAAAAGACAGGACTACAAGTTGTTGACATATGTGCCCTGCAACAGGGAACATGCTGTGTAATGTACACCACCACCTGTGTGCTTCCTGGCTGGATACAGTCACCACGACTGGCTCAGCAGAGGTCATTTGCATACTTTATGACTAAGGAAATGGAGATAACAACTATGAGACGCAGGCAGAGAGCAAAAGGAGATGGTAAAAACGTGACTTTTGTCAGAGTCGTAAAGGCTGACAGTTAAACTTCTCCCAGTCCATACAGAGAAGGTCTTAGGATGTGTTGATGGATGGAAACTGTGCTCGGAGGTAAGGGTGTTTTTTGACTATGTTTACTCGAGCTATAGCCAAAGCTCCTATGCTATGCTAATATAGAGAGAGCTAACCCGGGCTAGGGTTGTTGTTTATGTTAAGGTGTCTTTTATTCAGACAACTGTTCCTTAGGAAAATTACTTTGATCTCCTGACGTGTTTCGACTTGAATACTGCCAGTCTTCATCAGAGGTGTCTGCTGATCGCTTTGATTGCTTATACCTGCTCTATCACTGCACTTTTGGTACATTGTCACTGTAGAATCTGAAAAGAAATGTTTCAACTGAAAACTGCCAGTCTTCGTCAGAGGCATCTGCTGATGGTTTTGATGTTTCCTTTGAAGTTTCCTTGACTTCCGCGTAGTAATTTCAGCGAGAACATTTTTGTGTTCTTTTTGAATCTGAAAAGAAATCTGAAAAAAAATACACTTTGATCTCCTGAATCTCCTGACATGTTTTGACTGACAACTGCCAGTCTTCATCAGAGGTGTCTGCTGAACGCTTTGATGTTTCCTTTGAAGTTTCCTTGACTTCCATGTGGTGATTATTACATGAAATGACAAGGCTGTTTCTGTTTTGCTATGGAGTGGATCAAACTGTGTGTCTTAATACCTGCTTATCTTCTTCCAATTCATTTAATAAACCAGTTCCCTGACTGGATGCTTCCAAACTGGAAATTGAATGATAAGATTAAAGATTAAAGTATTAGTACTTACTTTTAATGAGATAAAATCCTTTGCTTGGTTTTCAGTGAGTTTGAGTGTGTTTGCAGAGTAATTGACAGGCAAATGGTGAACTTTACTCTACTGTAGACATAGATGTGTGGTAATGATTGACTCCCAGCTACACATGTACCTTTCTGTTCTTGAATGACATATTCTAATGATTTATTCAATGCTAAACATCTATTGTTGTTTTTTTTTCTTCTTATTTATCCATTTCATTTGGGCCTAATGAATGAGTAATCACTGCCTAACCATGACTGACAGATTCATATAACTATAGCAAACATACCACAGCTCAAATACATTACTTCCCCCAAACTAATTAATGTTAGACAATATGTCACTCATGGGATGCATACAGATTTTATAGAATATTATAATTCGCTATTGTACAAAAAATAAAAATAAAAGTTGTTAATTTGGAAAGAAGTAATCCTTGTATGTATGATAGACGCAATCACAAATATTTTAACTATAAATTGATTTTATAACTGATCTTTAAAAAAAAAAAAAAAAAAAAAACACAATTTTTTAGTCCAACATTTATGTTGTAACCAAGCAACCCAGTTTAGAGCTGAAGTTGTAAAAAAAAAAAAAAAAAATGTCCAAATGTGTCCTTGGGTCAGTTAGTTCATCCTTCCTTGTCTGCTTAGAAGAGCTGGCACGGGTACAGCCAGGAGAGTTGCCTGAGGGGGGAACAGAGCACATTCAGGTGCATTAATGCAGTGACAGTGAAGCAGGCACACAAAGGGCATCCCTGCTGCTCCCAAAGGACCCTGGGTATCCTGCATTTGATTGGCATTTTGAAGCATAATACGAAACCGAGACAATGAGATAAAGCTGTTTGAAACTTAACACGATTCAAACCTAAAACCCTTGACTCAGATAAGTTTACTTGTTTGAAGTACAATGGATTTTTTTTTAGATTAAATTTAAACAGAAACATCTTTTTGGTTGTATTTTTTTTAGAATTCGACATGGTGAGAATAAACTGGCTTGTACCTGCTTGTAACACTAAAGGCCACTTTTGGAAAATATTTACTGTGGCTGGAAGACATTTTATGTAATGCAATCATTTTTTCTTGCAATTATTTTTTATGATATTGCATAAATGTGACCATTACCAGCCCTCCCTAAGGAAGAGTAAGTTAGACTTTATTAGGGGGATAAGTTGTAAAAATATGGGGTAGTGTTACACCTTTGTGAGGGGGGGGAACACAAGGGTAAAGGAGTTAGGGAGGACAGAACTTATTTTTATAGCTGTTAGTATGTGTTCCCACTATTGTCCATAGGAGTGAAATCTAGTGACATGTAGAGAGAATATAATGGGAATATTAGGGGAAAAAGTGTTGGATTTGAGTTTTTTGTTTTAAGCGATTGCTTTCTAAAACTTTTATTTGTGTATTTTTGAATGATTAAAAACTCTGTCATTTATAATTGCAAATTAGATTAAGGTCTGTATTGTGTATTTGAATATTTTGACACATACAGTACTTTAATTTAACCAATAATCGTTGGTAAAGTTATTAATTTCATCTTCAAAATGTTTCAAAGGTAAATAAATAGTCTACTGTTCAGCTTATAGATTAGAGGATTTTCAAACGTAAAATGTGAACTAATACTGGTGTATAGTGATTAAAATGTTTTTTTTCTAATTTATATGGAAGTGTCATTATTATTATTTTCACAAAATTAATATTAATTAAATCATATTAAATAATGTATTAATTTTTCTGTTTCTTTTATTAAATCTAAAACTTTCCCAAAACAATTATACTCATACTCTAGGCATTTGGCAACTTTGCTAATTTATTTATGTAAGCACGTGGTGGACAATCAAACCAAAACCTTGCACATGCCAGTTTTGATTATAATTTTAGATATTTGATTGAATTACCCAAATGATTAGGCTTATTAAAATAAAAAGATAGCCTGCTATGTGACATCATTTAAACCATTGGATCTTTCCTTTTTAATATTGAACATTAAACTTTTTACCATAGGATTGCGTTTAACCTTGGCTTTATCCTGTTATTTTAAGCAGCAGTTCAACACTGCTTTTGGACACTAACACAAACTTTAAACTTCAAAACTTACTGTGTAATACACTGTATCGTTTGGAGTTCCTTGTTTGTCTAAGTAACTGTTATTGAACATGAGCGTAATGTTGTACAATTAACTGAAACAGCACAGTCCAAAGAAAAGGGAAAACTAAACCAGATTATGACTGCACTCAGGAAACATAAAAAAAACAACATAATAATATTACTGCCGCTCCCTTTCAGGGAAATAACATCTTAAACGTAGGATAGAGCAGTAAATGCATTACGGTTTGTCAGAATGTAGCGGTCGTAGTGGGCCGTGTGATTTCCTTACTGCAGTAAAGTTGTGCAGATCTCACAGTGGAGAGAGTTCCACAGGAGAGGGAAAGACAGATTGAACGGAGGCGCACAGGGACCATTATACCCTTCAGAGGGTTATGGCGACCCCCTTTGTAACTGATGTTGCAGTCATTCTACAGCATCTTTCGCTCTCATGCTGTATGACAAATATGAGCTTTCTCTCTCCATCATCTGGCAGAAGAAATAATGCACTTTGCCAAAGCCCGGTCCCCAAATGCCAGGCATGCATCAGCATTTATATGCTCTCAATACTTTTTTTTCCCCCTCTCTTACTTCTTTTTCTTGGTTTTTCCCCAGGCATCCTTTGAAACTAATGATAGCAGAAAAAGCCGAATAAAGGATCTCAAGGCTTAGCCAGTGGAAAAGGTGCCAGAGTACATAATTTCAATTGTTTTATTCAATAATGATGATCTTGAAAACACTTCAGTGTGTGTTTTTGTTCTCCGGTGTCACGGCTCAGTTTACCTCCGTACTGAGATTGTAACCTAACCCTCATCCTAACCCTAATCCAATAAACAAATAAAACAGAAAACAAAAATAAACAAAACAGAATTATTCATTTTTTTTTCAAAAATTCATTTTCCAGTAGTGCGCATGCGCATGAATGCTCATAATTGATCTCAGTGCGAAGTAAACTCGGTCTGTGACACCGGATAGGGTTTTTTTTTTAGCACTTGGGCTACAAAGCTCAGGGGCGGATTCACTAAGATCTGAAATAAAAGGTGGTTAACTAGGTGAGTCCCTAAATCCTTTGGTGACACAGCGTTTCCTCATCTGCTGTGAGGAATTCACTAAGATTTCAGCAATAATTAGTGTGTGTGCGGAACTGGTGCCCTATTTAAATGAGCGTTTTGCCTGTTTAATGTGGAGAGGTGAGACGCACAGAAGCACACAATGACATTTGAGGAAGTTAAATTGGAGGCATATGGACTTCTAATTAAACGAAAAAAATGATGTTTTTTTCCCCCTAATTTAATATGGGTGCTTAGTCAGGTCCTGTAACTTTGCTCTGATCAGTCCATGAAAAATAGGCAGATTTGGACGGAAACCGTCTTATTGATCTGCCATTGATCTCAGTTAATATAGCAACACAGTCTGTCAATCAGTCTGCACCATTTGAAGATGAACTACTGAGCATCATCCAGCAGGTCTGAGCAGCGCTGTGTCACTCACACTCATATTTGAACATTGCGCCATCACTGCATAAATTACGCATCTGATCAGCTGATTCTGGCCTGACATCAACGCAACACAAGAGTTTGACGGTCAAATCATGGAGAAAAAGACAAAGAAGCTCACTGGAGCTTTGCGTCTAAAGCGACATCCATGGAGGTCCGCATATGGATTAATTATTTTCTTATACTAGAAAGGTTAACTGGAGGTTTTTTTTTTCCATCTCCGCTGTGTTTTGTGTAAACATTTACTGCAGCGGATCTCTGCGTGTGTTTGCACCTGCTTGTCAGTCGTAGTATTTTCCTGTGCTTAAACAATCACCGCAAACAGTGAATTGCATTGCGCCCACTTTCATTTATTTGCATGTCCTCCTCCCATGTTTTTGCTCCCCTTGTGAGCTCCACCTACTATACATTTTCATTAGAAGGAAACGTGCTCAATGGATTGATGGCACATTGCGATGTGCAGCAGCCGCACACTCCTTAATTCCTGGGGTTTGTGCAGCTTCTTAGTGCGTGGAGTGACGTTTTAAACGAAGATTTAAAAATCAATTGATTTTCATTTTTTGTTTCTAAAATCAGAGGACAAAAACAAAAAAACATCCATTTTTCATTATAGTGAGACCGGAAGTTGTGCTTTTCAAAATAAGAGCACATATATGAGGACACGGCTGTTTTTCTGGCATCAAAATCTATTCATTATCTCTATATTTTCCCCTGCTATTTAAAATGTCTTCTGAAGAAATCACTGCAAATATATTGCACCAAAAGTAGGAGTGGAATGGGTTTTTCAGCAAGACATTTGAGGAGATTTTGCACAGAAAAGGCCTAATGAAACAGATTTTACAGATTTTGTTAATTTATTTAATTGATAATTGTCATAAATGCACATAGTTAAAGTTGCTCAAGATTCCTTGTCTTCATACGAACGCGCACACTTAGCAAAAGGGAGATTCAGGTTCTTACCTTATTAAGTCTTTTGCCAGCTCCACCTCCAAATGTGCATTAGTGAGGCTGCCATAGTGCACCATCTGTCCCTCCGACCACCACCAACACTCACTCACACACCACATTCATACTAGGCAATGTGGGTAAAGTGCCTTGCCCAAGGACACAATGACTTGGCAAGAGCAGGATTCAAACTCCCAACCCTTCGGTCATTGAACGACCCACTCTACCACAGAAAATTCCATGACCAAAAACATACACTGACCCGCTCGCCCATCACAATATATTTCCTAATTTCTTGCCACCTTTTCATACGCTATTGACAAATACTCGCACCATCAGGAATTTCCATAGAGCTTTGAAACATCTCAATATGTTGTTTACCCTTCATGCTCCGAGTGAATCTGAAATACTGTAGGTGGTACCCAACTGTCATTCTTTTCGTGTGTTGCATGTTTCAAATGATGCAACTGTACTCAAGCATGTACTCAATTATACAAGCCTTTTATAGTGTGGAGTGTTCATGCGTATCCTTGTCCTCTATGTAACAAGGTAAGAAGTAGTTCATCCCTATACAGTTCCATAATGGATTTCTTGCAAACCTCTTCAAAGGAATCCAAAGGCTAAATAAAATAACTCCCTTGAAGCTGAACAGTAGGGTTGTAAGCATAGGCAGAGTTAGAGAGTCTTGCCGGGGGCAGGGGGGGTGGGGGGGGCAAAAGAAAAAAATAGAATTAAATTTGTGCCAACCACAATGTGCGTAATATACAATAATGCAAAAATGATTAGTAACATAATTGATCATGTTGAATACAAAAATTTGCATCGACGAGTCGTTTAATGCCTCATTTTTGCTGCAGTACCATACATGAACTTCTGGGGGCAATGCCGCTTCACCATTTACATTGTGAAGAAAAACTACAGTAAACTAACGTGAAAACTAACAGTAATATGTTAGAATTAAAGCAGCAGAAAACTATTTTCTATTTTTTTTTCATGAATTTGGGAAAACTGTAATGACAATGTTTGACAAACTCCGCATATGGGTGTCACGATTTGTTTTAGCAACTATTCGATTTGAATCAGGATTCATTGTTGCCGATTCGATTCAATGACAATATTGGTTAATTTAGAACGATTTGATCCGAAACGATTCAGTGATTTTAAATCGATCCAGTATTTTTTTTAGCCAAAATAATCATTTAGCAAGTGTGAGTGAAATAAATATCTGAATACTGTACAGTGCAGGTTTATTTGAATAAAGTCCAACCAACACTTCAGTTGAAATGAACAGGATGTTAACTGCAGCTCTCATTTGCAATCCTCAATACGTTTTCAATAAGGATACATATTAGATTAACCCAGTGCTTCTCAATTATTTTCTGTCACGCCCCCCCCAGGAAAAAGAAAACATTTTGCACTCCCCCACTCTTAAAAAGTACACCTCTGCATAACATTGTATCCTTATTAACATTAAAGAAAACAAAAAAAGTAAAAAGAAAGAAATATAGATCAAGGTGTAAAGTGCATCAATTTGCCTAAAAAAAAAAAAGCTTTTAGTTAAATTGATTTAAATTTTTATTATCCTTTTATGATGTTGCTCCTTTTGTTTTAATTTATCCTTTGTTCTGTACAGAACTTTGTGATTTTATCTGCAAAAAGGGCTTTATAAATAAATTACTTACTTATTTACTTACTATATGCATTTTTTCGCCAAGTACAGTTTAAAAACAACAAACCAGAAACACTAATATATATATATATATATATATATATACACACACACACACACACACACACACACACACACACACACACACACACACACACACACACACACACACACACACACACACACACACACACACAAGTGCTGCGGGTCATTTTGACCAACTTGAACCGTTTGATACTGAAAAATAAAATTAAATAAACTCAAATAATAATAATAATAATAATAATATGTTCAAAATAACCAGCAACATTAACTCAAGAGCACAATATATAAAACACTTTAACCTACAAAACAAAAATGAATGAAACAATTTGTGAAACAGGTAGTTTGTTAGGATCCCCCCCAGCCAGGCTGCGTCCCAGTTTGAAGTCACCCCATCTGACACACCCCCCAGGTACCCAGCAGGAAGATGGTTTTCAATGTGTCCAGAGTGCACGCGTTACCCTCGTCTCAAGGGCAAAGACAGTATATATTGGGTGTCGTGGACTGAAAAGTTTGGGAACCCCTGCTCTTTGGTCTCTAATAGAGCGCGCATTCACACACATGAGAGCGTCACTGCCCCCTATTGTAGTGGATGTGCAATTACACTTTACTATAGTACAGCAAAAAAAGCAGGGTGCGCCCCACTATTTGAGAAGGGCTGAACCTGACTCTTCCGCTTGTTTTTATACATCAAAATAATACAATATTAATGTCAAAAACAAAGTACAACTAAGATCTGTTCAGGTTAAATGAGCAGTGGTTAAACCTGCTACTTTTAATTTTAACTTGATGGTGAGACCTGAGGCTTTTGCAAAGCTAACGCTAACAAGCTAATGCTACATCCAAAACACGTCCATATAAAGTCCGCTGTGTTTAAATGCAAGACGTTATGTCCTTGTATCGATACAATTGATTGATTACCGTATTAGGTCGATTAACGTCATCTGGAAAGCCAACTTGCCGAGCACAGATCAATGTAGTTGGATTGTAGGAATATAAATCGATTTATCGATCTAATGGATGAGTCGACGCCCGAACTGTAAAATGTTCTCTCTCTGTGTATATTACAAGTTACATTTTTGGAATACGGCTGAGACTGGTTACAGCCGTGATTCAGTGGAGCTTTACCAGGTTAAAAAAAAGGTATTCGGTATTGTTAGCAAACCATTATTTCAGACATTTTGTGCTTGCTTTATTGTCATCTCCCCAATAAACTTGCCTATCCATTAGAAATCAGCCCTGAGCGCTCTTCCTCAGCCCATTAGAGAGCTTATTTGGGTGTTGGTAAGTGAAGAAGCCTCGATTCTATATATATATATTTTTTTTCCCCCATGCCAGTCAATGAAACATCCATGAAGTAGCATTAAATAATGTAAACACACTGAGAGGAGATGGAATCGGAACAGAAAGGGGAAATGGAGCATTAAAAGGTAGCACATTTGTCAGGTCTACCCTTGGGCGAGAAAGCCCATCAGAGAGGCCCACCTGCTTGGTGTACTTAAGTCTTCACAGAGGATCAACTAAAGCCTCTGTAGGATGCTGTCGACAAAAACAGGCATTGAAATGCCAACACATTTAGTAATGATCATTATTTTTCTTTTATAATCCAAAGCGCACATCTTTTCATAATATAGTGTTTTTGGTGAACAGGAGGTGCCAGGTATCCAATTATGTCTGGATAACACCATAGTTTTCGTTTACCACTCCAAACTCTGGGCAAGTTTAATGATGTGTGTCAACAGGAAGTCTGACTGCAAAACAACAACTTCTCAGACTTGTAGTCTTCCCCCCATTTTACCCAAAACACAGAAAGAGAAAGTCAATTTATTTCATGTTAAAGCTGATATCTGGAGCTGTTGAGTTTCCCTCAACAGCTCCACTTCCTCCCCTTGCCTCTGTAATCTACCAGAAGCCACGCCTCTACTTTTCTGCATCGCAGACTATAACAATCGCATTGGGTCACATTGATATAGGTCTACGGGTCAAGTACGGGCCAAAATCATATTAACCTGTTTGCTGTTGTGACGCGCGGCCTTGTTTCCGTGCACAGTTCCGCATTCACTTTGATTGACAGTCTCAAAAACAGGAAGTGGAAGCCTATTGGCTGGGCGCACTCAGCGATCGTTTCCATTTGAATAATAGTCTATAGGGCGAAGGAGGAACTTATATACATGAATGTATATGAATGACCACTGGCAGAAGACCATAGTAAAAGACTAGCTGAATGAACATAGATTTCTCAGAAACTCCGGATATCAGCTTTAAGGTGCGCAAGTCTGGTAATGTGGTTAACTTTGAAAGTGAAACTGTTTGAATTTGAATAAATGTGAACTTTGTGAACGGATATTTCTGTATTAATATATTACTTCAGGGGCCAAATACAGACCAGCTTGATCTCAAGTGGGCCACTGATTTTAGGTGGGAGAAAACAAGCACACATTTTTGTGCTCTAGTCTTAAATATCAGTCCCTATGGGATTGTCACTTCAAAAATTATTTAATTTGCAACACATTTTTGTGTAATTTAGTGGATTTATTTGTAATTTTTTTTTTTGGAAAAAATGTGATTTTTCTCCATAATTTGCGATAAAAATGACATTCATGTGAAACTTCAAACCCCTAATGATATTGTAAAGTTTCATTGAATTTGTCACGTTTTTTTTAATAATTTTTACTGTCTTCTGCAGGCCAAATTGGATGCTCTAAAGGGTCGGATTTGGCCCCCATTCTTGAGTTTGACAAGATGAAAATATATCCAAAATAGGTGGTTATTTATTAATGTCAATGGGACCAAATTGGTCTCGGACACAAAGAGTGTCTCTACATTTTAAATCTTCTGTTCTATATATCTTGCAACAAAAGTGATAATGGAATTATGAACATGATATTAAAAGAATATTCCTCCAGGCCAAGGTTCATACAATTAGTCTTTAAACTGAATGAGTAATTTTGATCTGATATTGAAAAGCTGAAAGAGCTGTTGTTTTGGGATTCAAAAGTTTTGTGTGACGCGTGTAGTAAAACAACCGTTCTTTGAAGATTTGTACACCCCCATGACCTTCGAGCGCTCAACATTAGCCCCCGCGCTGAGATTTTCTGCGTGTTGGGTAATAACTCCTGGAGCAGGTGCTTTACTCTAAGCCCGAGGGCCTTGGGAAGTGAATGATTAGTGGCATTCATCCCAAATGCATTGCCTTTTCTGTACTAAAAACCAAAACTCTGCCTTTTTATTCCCACCAGGGTTTATTAGGTGGACCAGTTGCCATAGCGACGCTTTGGCAGGATATTGCAAGGATAAGCCGTAATGGGTCTCCTGACGCAGTTCACTCTCCTCCTGTGGAAGAACTTCACTCTACGGAAGAGACAAAAGGTGCGACACTCATGCTCATCCAACCCGAATTTCACCCAATCAATGCATATGTGGCTCGGCAAAGAAAAGAAGACGCTCCCAGAGTTGTTTTATTAAGGGCAACTGGAGCATTAGAGCCAGGGGTCTGTAATAGTAGGGATTTTCGACTAAAATTGCCTCCCTTAGATATATATAAGCCACTGCTAACTCTCGACTCACCAGAGAAGAAGAACAATCTTGCCTTTAATGCCAACCAATTCAAAGTGTCACCTTCAATTTCTGGTGATCTATCTCTAGTGCACGTTATGTCAGACGATAGCAGTGTGTGAGTTCTAACAAAGCTGGCCTTAGGCTCAGATGAAGTGTATTGAGAGTGATGAATGATAAATGCTCTCTTTGAAGGGCAGCCACTCTCTTTCACTTCTTACCAAATATACATAGGAAAAGTGATCCAACGAGAGTGGCGGTACAGTTCAGATAAATGTTGCTTAAGTGTGTAAAGAGGAACTTACATGAATTCAATCATTACTTTCAAATAGGTTGAGAAAGCTTTAATGCTTCTCGACTTGAGTGTAAACGTCCACATTTTATATATCACGCTTATTGATAATTCCAACACATAAATGCCAACACACACATTGAAATGTAAAATTTCTGGCTGAAAGATAACTAATAGATGCTGATAGAAGTAAATTAGGTCTTTGTAAGAAAAAAAAAAAACATTGTGTTGTTCATGACGATATTTTTTAAGAGTTGGCTGTAATGTCTTCACACCGGATGCGTCAAGAAATATCTGTACGTCCAGATTACATACAAAGTCAATGGATAGATGCGTCCCAGATGCGAAATATTTCCAGTGCGGCGGAGCGGTACGATTCGTACGTCAAGTGCGTTGGCCGTGCGAGTGCGCTCCCGATTTTACGCACATCCGCACATCCACAAGAGTTACAAATTTTGAACTAGTGGGCTGTTTCGCATGACGAAAGCCAATCAGAGTCTCTGTTGACGATGACGTCAGGTCGTCAACACGGACACCAGTCTGTTCACCCATTCAACCGTGGAGTAGAAGCTGTGTGTGACCACCTGGAGCTGTATGACACGGCCTTTATTAACGTGTCATACAGTCCGCATACGCTTCATATTTGCGTATGAAGTGAATGGGTACATTTTTTGATCCTGTGGACCGTGCGGTACGTTTCGTACGGCAGATGCGTCCGGTTCTGCAGAAGACTCATACGGTGTGAATGCAGCATCAGGGTTACACACACAGTGTTGTACATATTCTGTAGAGTAAGAGTTTCAGAGGAACACAATGGATACTTATTATAGAATAATGTTTCATTGCTGGTAACATCTATTGTAGCAGTTCTATTTTTCACAGTTTTAGCTAATCAACATAGTTGCAAACTTCTAATAGCTCGTTGCTAAATTTACTGTTGCGGGGGTTCTCATCCTCATGGCAAGATGACTTCTTTTATTTCCCAAAAAAATGCAGGTGTTCAAATTTACAGTGGAAACACATATTGAGAGAGGAGAGAGAGAGAGAGGAGAGAGGAGAGAAGAGAGCGAGGAGAGAGAGAGGAGAGGAGAGAGAGAGGAGGCGAATAGATGAGGAGAGGGGAGAGAGGAGAGAGGAGAGGAGAGAGAGAGGAGGAGAGAGGGCGAGAGGAGGAGAGAGGAGAGGCGGAGAGAGCAGGAGGAGGAGGGAGAGGAGAGAACTGAGAGAGGAGACGAGAGAGAGAAGAGGAAGAGAGAGGAGAGAGAGAGATGAGGAGGAGGAGAGAGAGTAGAGAGAGAGATGAGAGTCGAAGAGAGAGAGAGAGAGATGAGAGAGAGAAGGAGAGAGAGAGGAGAGAGATGGAGAGAGAGACTAAATGAATGATGTGGGAGAAATACGGAATGGAATCGAGGGAATGTCTGTGACGTTTGTATGTTTTGTGTGCTACATGTGGCGACGAGGAGCCCTGTGCGTGCGTGTGTGTGTGTGTGTGTGATGCTGGCCCAGTTACTGACGGAGTTGCTCCGTCACAGTCACTTTGTGTAACATTCTAAGGGACAAAGCAGTCTTCTAGTCTGGTATTAATGAATTAAGCCATATTTGTTGTCCTCTGACTTTAAAACTAGACCTAACCATCAAACATGTTGGTTATTGTGGTTTGGAGGGTGAACAATAGCATTCACAAACTTAGTTTCACTTTTGTGGCCGCAAAATGTTGGTTTTAAACACTTTGGATTTTTCCAGCCGCATCTCAGATTTTATATTTGTGATCATTTTTAACCATTAATCAACAAATTTAAACATTGTTGCACAGGATTTTTGCGGTAGTATTTACCACAATCAATAGCATCGGCAGCCCAGACGGGGTGGCAGATCATATGGTAGCCCCCCCCCCTAGTTTTACCCCTAGAATTATGAAAATGCTGCTCTAAGTGTGAGATTTAAAAAAAAAAACCCCAATATATAAATATCTGTTACATTGTTAAATATTTGTATGTATTTTATTGCATACAAATATTTGTGGATTTTGCTAGATACTAATATTATTTATTAATCAGCTGATATTGCAAATTAGGTGTTGTTAGATATCAGAATTAGCATTACAAAATACATTTTAAACTACTTGTTTCAAATATCAAGCGAGATGACAAATTCTTGCAATAAACACTCAAAAGTGTGTCGTTATCACAGATAAAAAAAAAAAAAAAACAACTTAAAATGGCTCCTGCATTTAAATGAAAACAGGCATGGCTCAAAATGTCACACCGGTCCTTTGAGGCAGTGTTTTCCAACCAGGGGTACACGTACCCGGAAATATTAAGAATTGATTTCCAAGATAATAAAAAAATATTCTCAGTCATTTCATAAGTCCGTTAATAAAATGGTACATGTGCGCTTCAACTTGTTTTTAAAATGTAAATGCCTGTTTAAAGTGGACATATTCAAAGAAGCTCCTTTTAATTTGAGTTAAATAAGAAGATAATACCTGAATATTAATTGTTCAATTTATGAAGATGAAATAAAATTACTTGCGTTGAATATTCAGTTGTGTTATGTTCTACTTTTGGAGAATCATGAACATGTATGAGTGAGGGGGTACTCATGACAAAAAGGCTCAAGGGGTACACAAAACAAGAAAGGTTGGGAACCACTGCTTTAAGGGATCACATTTACAAACTACACGTCCTTAAACACTGAATATAAATATGGTGAAATGGTGAATAATGTTTATAATCATGTCTGCTGTAGTCATCATCACACATTTCAGCTACTAAAACTAATATTTCTTATTCCATGATATGTATGACAAGGTAAAAATGGGTACTCCATAGTTGGTATATAATCTCCTTGTTATAACACACACACAATCTTCTTCCTCTATCAATGCATAACAAACATAAAAACTTCTCAGGTCACTGTCCCTCCTTCTCTGTTGGAAATCATCTACCCAACCCATGACAAGCTTTAAAAAAAGAAAAAAAGGCTTGCATAACAAGATGTGACATCACCGTCATTGGTTTAGAGTTCACATTCCCGCTGGCAGATAATAGTCACGCACGTGTCTTTCACAGTGTTTCAAGGGCCCAGATAAGCAAGTGCAGGAGCCCAGATATTGCGGATGTTCACAGTCGCACTGTGTGTTCTTTGATTTACATTCTCATGGTGACAATTGAATGCACACCCACTCACTTGTTTTGTTAAGGGGTTCAAACACAGCAGTGTTCCTGTTACTTGAGTATAACAAAGGGACGTCTTCACCGGAAAAAAAAAAAAAAAGAAAACTGCTTTCAACAAAGTTCACACTTTCCTAGAATAACTCAAGGCAAAGTCATTTGCAATTTTACAATTTGGTGTCAGTGAGATTTTCTCTTTGTAATGTTATTTCCAAACAGCAGAATGAAAAAAAAAAAAAAATGCTTTTTTTTTTTTTTTTATGTACTGTGGTGAATTAGGTGAATAGCTACTTCTCACTCACTCTTCTGAAACATTTTTTTTTTTTTTGGGGTGGGGGGGATGTGTGCTCAGAATGTGGTATATTTGGCCAATGTCAACATGAAGAATTGGTAATAGACAAAAACCAGTGGGAGTTAAGCAAGGACAATGAACTGTGTGTCTGGATGCCGTGGGAGGTTAATGACCAATTACAACCAATGCCTCACCAAGCACTTTGGGATTTGTGAAACTGATTTTATGGTTCAGTATTTCATATAATTTCCAAGGCTGAGATTATCTGTTTCTTCACTACACGTTTCTGTTTTATTCATTCGGATCATTTAGCCACAAATACTGAAGTGAGTTGCTGTAGCATCAACTCCAGTGACTGTTTTCTTTCTTATAATTCCACCGAGATTAAGTTTGTCTTTGTTTTGAATAGTATGTTAAATTGAGTTTCCGTTTAATACAGACAAGGTTTTTCAGGAAATTTTAATCTCCTGACATGTTTCTACTGTCAAGTGCCAGTCTTCATCAGATGATTTGATGGTTCCTTTGAAGTTTCACTTGACTTCTATGTAATAGTTTCATCGAGATTCATTTTGTCTTCTTTTTGAATATTATGTTTGGTTAAGGTTTTATTTATTCAGACAAGGTTTTTCACGAAATTCTTATCTCCTGACATGTTTTGACTGTCAACTGCCAGTCTTCGTCAGAGGAGTTCTGCTGATCCCCTTTGATGGTTCCTTTGAAGTTTCACTTGACTTCCCTGTAAGAGTTCCAGCAAGATTAATTTAGTCTTCTTTTTAAATTATATGTTAAGTTTAGGTTTCATTTATTCAGACAAGGTTTTTCAGGAAATGTTTTTATCTCCTGACATGTTTCGACTGTCAACTGCCAGTGTTTGTCAGAGGAGTTCTACTGATCGCCTTTGATGGTTCCTTTGAAGTTTCATTTCACGGCCTTGTAATAGTTCCAGCGAGATTAATTTAGTCTTTTTTTGGAATAGTATGTAAAGTTAAGGTTGTGTTTATTCAGACAAGGTTTTTCAGGAAATGATTTATCTCCTGACATGTTTCGACCCTCAACTGCCAGTCTTCGTTAGAGGATTTCTGCTGGTCGCCTTTGATGGTTCCTTTGAAGTTTCACTTGACTTCCATCTAATATAAACATTTCAGGAGATTAAAAAAAAAAAAAAAAAAATCCTGAAAAACCCTGTCTGAATAAACAAAACCTCAACTTAACATACCAAAATGAAGACATTAATTTCGCTGGAACTATTACATGGAAGTCATGTGAAAGGAACCATCAAAGGCCGTCCGCAGAACTCCTCTGACGAAGATTGGCAGTTGACAGTTGAAACATGTTTTTCCTGAAAAACCTTGTCTGAATAAACAAAACCTCAACTTAACATGTTTTCTATCTTGTAACATCAGGAAATCACTGAAACATTCTCCAGCTCTAACGTCTCCATAATGCTGTCAAAACAACAAGCAATTTACCGTGTATCACTTCATGGCCTCTGCCCACCTTCTGTTGTAGCAGCGATGACAATAACATGTCCTTTCGTATTACGTGTTGCCTCCGTATGTGTCATCTGATGCAATGACAGGATGTGCACAGTGTGGGGCTTTTTGCAGCTGATGCCTCTAAGCAGGTCACTTCATCAGTAATGCTGCAGGAGGAGATGACTGCACATTCAGGCACATCAGGTCAGCCCAGGTTAGCGTCCACGACTGGGAAAAGGGTTCAGTGGATGAGTGATGATGATGTTGCAAAGGATGCATAAAAAGTCTCAATGTCAGGGTTTGAGCGTTAAAGTCAAAGCGAACAAGTTGCATTAATGTAGCACGTGGGGTCACAAACCCTGACAATTTCATATGAATTCAATAAAACCTTGAATCTTTTACTTTTTGATGAAATTAGAATTTGATCTGTTGCTTGTCTGATGCAAAAAATAACCAGATTATTATATGAAGTCCTAAAAATAACCTAGGAATTATTATTTTTAATGTTCTGACACTATAATATATGAAGGACACATTCCTGACTGGAGTGTGGCTGAATGGACAAAGTGACAGTTGAGATATTTTATGCAGAATTTTATTTGAACTACAATTATATTTGAGAAGGTGAAAGTATATAATACAGTTGTTTGATATCTTTTGTGGTTTTATTATTTTAATCAGTCATTTTTCATTTTTATTTTACATTTCAGGTGACCCTATTTTAATTCCAGGGGACCCCATATGGGGTCACGACCCCAAGGTTGAAAAACACTGGCTTAAATCCTTTAATAACCTTTAAATTAAAAAAAAAAGTTGACTTTTGTTAATACAAGACCTCTTTAAATGTTTATCATATATTAAGTATACACAACAAAACAGTGGTTTTATATGTAGCAAATTATAAAGCAAATCCAAAATAAAAGTTTTTTTTTAAAAAAAAGGAGATGAGAAATGATAATTTTCCTATTTGTATTCGTGCAGGTGCGGCTGGTCGTTGAAGTACTGTGGCCCCTATTTCTCTTCTTCATTTTAGTGGCGGTGCGAGCGACCAATAAGCCAATTTACAAAGGCCAATGTGAGTGGAGTCCTTGTTTTCTTAAGGAACATAACTGCTTCTGTGTTTCCACAATGGTTCAAATGTCAATATCAACAAGACATCTATTTTTTGTTTATTCCCTAATGGATGCATCAAATAATGGCATGCGTCTTTAATGTGTTCAGGTCACTATCCAAACAAAGCCATGCCGTCGGCGGGCGTGCTGCCCTGGCTTCAGGGTATGGTGTGCAACATCGACAATCCCTGTTTGAACTATTCCACGCCGGGGGAGACACCGGGCCAAGTCAATAACCACAACAACTCTGTGTAAGTACATGAATGCTCCTCAAACATACTCACGTTTACATCAGCGCGCTGTTTACGTGATGGCTCGAGAATTTCTTATTGACATACGTTTGTGTTTTTTCTGCAACTAGAATCACAGGGATATTGATAGAGCTGCAAACCACGCTGGTGAACAACTCCTTTCTTACAAAGGCACAGTTGCTTGCAGATGATGTCAATGAGTGGGCAACGGTCCTGGCGCAGTCAAATTCTGGCAACAGCAACCCAAATGGTAATGATCTTTCATCAAATTAACTGAATTTTTAAGAAATACACAACCAATCACATGACTTTAGATGATTTATCTAAAGCTGAAGTATAAAACTTTGTTACTAATTTGTTCAGAAATGTTTTTGGAGTCATTCATTTCAACTTTTAGCCTTCAAACACATGTCGTATCTCTTTATTTATGGGCATCGCCATTGGAGGGATTTCAGCCTATCAAAGCTTGTAGACCGTGTTGTCATCTCATCAGGATTACTCGTCGTGTTTACGCTCCTATAGAAAGTCTAAGCATTGAAATCTGAAGTTGTATTACGTAGAAGACCAGAAACTTTATGGTGGATAGATCTTGATGCACTTACAAGAAAAAGGACTTTCAAAATGGAAGTTGATGCAGCATTTGATGCCACTATCAGCTATCTGACTACAGATGCTAGCATGGGAACCATTGGATGCCTTTAACCTCATAAAACCAGCTGGAGTTACGGGAATGGAGCACTTCCTTGAGTAATCACCATGTCACACTTTGTCAAACTTGCTGACATCCACAAGTGTGTGTTTACAGTACTTTGTACAGTAACTTCTAAATCGCCCCTCATTCCTATTAGTTAGTGTTGTAGTCCTCAAGACCGGTCTTGTTCTCAAGAACCCAATTTTAAGTTCTTGGTCTTTCTACTTGGTCGTGTCTTTGTCGGGATTTTCCATCAAGAACCAGCACAGACAGACAGACAGACAGACAGACAGACAGATAAATAGATTCTTAACCACTGAGCTAATAATGAGCTGTGACAATAAAGAGAAACTTATTGACTCTGGACTTATCAGTGGCTTTTATATCTACACAAATGTATTTATTGTAAGAACTTAATTGGAGAAACTTATCAAGATTTTTGCATGTTGTGCTTTGTTTTGTTGATCAACCATGTCATGGTTTTTAGAATTGATTTTTTTGATCTTGGTCTTGGCTTGTCATGGTCTTGACTCGGTCTCCCAAAAGTCTTGTTTTGGTCTTGGTGAATTATTGTCTCTGGCAAGTCTTAGTCACAGATACTGTGGTCTTGAGTACAACACTGCTAATAGTAAAGGTTACATAATAATCGTTCAGTTGACCAGTCTTGAGTATCCCTTTAACTGTCTTTTTTAAATAGAAAAATAGATATTGGTATAATCAATGGCATTCAAGGTCAAAGCATGTGTTTGTTATTTCCATAAATGCTCCATAACTATGTTTCAAAAAGTAATTGATATAGTTTGGACTCTGCTGCAACAATAACTCTGCTGTGTCTCTGGTAAGTACTCTTCATCAAGAAATGTATCCCTCATGCGGTTGACAAGTTGCAGGATTTGTTATTCCCTTTATCCCTTAAAAACAACGGCATGTGATTATTTATGATGCAGTTTACCATGCAGACTGACAGATCGTTTGTCTTGATAAGTTGCTGCTTTGCATTAGGCTCATTTAGCCTGATGATATTCAGATTTTCATACGCCACCTAATTTGCAAAAAGGCAGAGGGAGGGGAGGTTGCTGCTGTTCAACAAGCGGCTTGAGGGCCATTTGCATTTTGGGGTCGCTGGCTTGTAATTTACAAGATTAAATCCATCAAAGATCTAAGCCTGGGCATAATTAATGGGACTTGCTGTCTGCGGCAAGGACACAAAAGGTCATCAACAAGAATAGGGGAGTGAAGTACTATCCAAAGACTACGAAGACAAAGGTGATTATGTTTTTTGGGGGGGGTTGTTCTGGGTTGATTAAAAAGACTCAGGTGGTCACTTCAGTCAAAACGGCAACAGCATTCAGGAAGCAAGTTGGATCATGTTCCTTCTCTGTGTAATCTTACCCTTGACGCCTCCATCGTCACAAACAGCCTGGAAATATCAGTGGGAAGGTTTAGAGTGTTCTTTAATGTGAGAGTAGTGGGTACAACTTTATTTTTAACTCCATTTAATTCTACCAAACAGAACAAAAGTCACATCCTCCTCCTGCTTTCTCTAAACGTATAATTGGCTAACATGTCTATATTACAATTGCTAAAGAGATCTTTCATTACATAACTGCTTCATCGTCACGTCGACTTAGCAAGGAGAAAAAAACATGAAATGGGAAAGATAGGGACTAAGAACTGAATGCACTTGTGTCAAACTCATGGGCCTTTGAAACATCCAATTCAGCCTGCAGGAAAAAGTTAAAATTACAGAGAAAACATGAATCATTGTGTCCATGAAACTCAACAATATTTGCAGGTGCCCACCTATTGAAAAAAACTCAAAATTCCTTCAATTTTCCTCAGTGTTACATTATTTGTGTTTTTGTGTTTATTTGTATTGTTTATATTGACCCCGAGTCTGAAATAAAGTAAAATATTTCCCTTAATTAAACAGAAATTGGACACAAAATCTCGGAAATTTAGAGTGAAGGTCCTGTTGAGACTTGTATCTGTCACTTATTGCTTGGATATTGTCGGTTTCTTACATATACTGTATAGTATTTTATGTATGCGTACTGTAGAAGTGCAAACTAGGGCACAATAATGTTGAAATTAAATAGCATAAAATCTGTGTCCCACTTGAAATCATGCTGCTCCGTATTTTGCCCCTGAACTAAAATGAGTTTGACACCTCTGACTTAATGTAAAACTGCATCAAAGTTGAGTTATGCATCTTGTTTCCAATGTGTTTTTGATTAAAAACCATGGGATGGTCTAACATTCAATTTAATGCCTGGAGTGTTGGCAGACTCATACGTAAAATATTTATTAACAGTCTTTTGGTAGCGCCGACTACATTATTACTAGAGCTGCTACATACAACTGTATTTAGGGTATAGATAAAATAACGATGACACCAATTTGGTTTTATGGTTAGGGTTATGACGAGCAATGCTATGAATATGAATGCTGTATTTGACATTGCTTTTTGCTAACTTCTACTACTTCTCTTACACAACTCTAGTCTCCGAATTTATATCTACTGTAGTTTTTACAAGATTACACTAGATAAAAACAGAAAGAGATGAAGCCATGTATTGTAAAATACATGGTTTTTTTTTATATACAAAGTGCTCAATTTTTACATCAGAAGTGTATAAATGAGTTCTCAGTTGACAGATTTAAAAAAATAAATAAAAGCCCCCATTTCAAAACAAAAGTTATTTACACTTCACTAGATTCCATGAGAAAATGCAAGTTTTTCATTGTCAAACTAATATTTGTTTTCAGAGTTTTATGGTTGGGGTAATGACTAACAAAACTATAATTACTAACACTGTATTTGACGTTGCTACTTGGTTACTTCTCCCACTTCTCTTACACAATTTCAGTTTCCGAATTTTAATCTACACTAGTTTTTACAAGATTACGGTAGATTAAAAAAAGAAGAAAAATATTTTCAAAATACATGTTTTTTCTCCAAAGTGTTCAGTTTTGACATGAGAAGTGCATAAATGAGTTGAAATAAAAGTCCAATTTCATAACAAAAGTTACTTACACTTCAGTAGATCCCATTACAAAATCTACAGTTTCAAAGATTAATAATATTTTTTTTCAGAGTTTTCATAGGGGGAGTATAAAAATGATGAACGCACTATAAAAGAGTCGTCTATTGGTTTGGGAACTGGCTCACTTTAAAATGATTACCTCATGAAGTGAGGAAAGTAGGTTAGCAATCTAGCCCATGTTTAGCAACAATTTGTTACCTACTTGTTCTGCTTTCTCGCACTAGTGAAGGATTTCATTGTGACTGCCATTTGGGAAACAATCTTTATTGTTTTACCAATACACATGAGCATTTCAACTTTTAAAATGCATACTCAAGAGATCTCCCTAAACGCTGTTTTATTGCCACAATGAAATCACTTTTTAGACTAAAATTTCACTTTTGTTCTTTAGAGCCTGTAATACATTTTCCTAAGCTTCGTTGGTGAGTTTGATGGTTGAAAGGTATTAGGTTTCTCTTTGCTTTTAGCTTTTAAGAACACATTTGAGTAGTTGGCACAAATAACTCAGATGAGTGTGGATGCATTGAGACGTGTGTACAGCCAAAGAAGATAAAAAATAAATGAGTCGCGGGCTGCAGAATATCTGCAGTGCAGATGGTGAATAAAAGAAGTTTCACGGCCAAAGCCATGACAACAGAACTTGGGTCAAAGACAAGAATGACAATAGTCCATTTGGGTATTCTGAGCACGACGTATAATTCACCAAGCTCAAACACAGAGGACTTAATATATCTCAAGGTTTTTCTGTATTTGTGTGTCAAATCCAACTTGCTTGTTCACTTAGAATTTGCTGTGTACTCATTGAACTCCAGGCTGAAAACTAAAGTGTTTTTTTTTCCCCCAACTCTTGCTTCAGGTCAGCCTGTCATCCTACGGAGTCTTCTCAGAGACGACAAAACTTTCTCCACCCACCTGACAGACGATCTGTCAGTGCCACCTACAGTAGTCCAAAGTGTCATGAATGCTGAAATTCAGAGGGAATCGGTGGGTATCATTCACACCTTAAGGATTAAATACTTACAATACTAATGTAGGCTTTTCCACCTGTGACGAAGGTCAATAGCACCAAAATGTTCAAAAGTCGACATGTTCCTTAAACTCTGAGTCATTTCCAAAAGGAAATATTTTGGCAAAGAGCTGCCTCTGTGACTCTCTGTCTTAATAATCAGAATCAAAGCTTCCTCCGCTGTTTGACGCTGCCTTCAGTAAGCAAGAATGATTTGTAACATAAATCATAAATATTCAGCTTTAAGTCCTCCTACCCAACCCCGAACAAAGTCGCATTCGCTGTTGGCTATTGCAGATGTTCTTAGGTTATGGATCAAGGGCCAAAAAAAAGGATTGTGAGTATTTGCTTGGCCTCCGAAAAGAAAAATTATCGTGTGCTGTCATTTTCAAGGGGATAAAAAGGATTGTGTATTTTATGGTGCGCATGCTAAAATAAACAGCAACAAACCACGTTTAAAAAAACATATGTGTATTTTTGTACTTTACTTTTGAACAGATCTACAGTAATGCTTGAGAAATTTGTGACACTTTTCTTGTCAAAATATGTCAATATTAAATCTAAATCTATTTGTAAAATATTGAACTTAAATCTGAATGTTATATCTAAATGTTCAATTTCAATATAAATTTTAAATCTGAATCTAGATGTTAAATGTTAAATCCGCATATTAAATGTTAAATCTAAATGTGAAGCGCAATCACTCCGCCTGAATTGACCACGGATGGCACTCATTTGCTTCACTTAGGTTTTGTTTTGTTACTTCCGTTGAATTTGCACATTAGTTAAATATTTTGTTTCACCCGTGACATTTAGATTTATTATTCAACATTTAACTTTAACATTTAGATTTAACATTTCACATTTCGCTTTAACATTTATTCTTTAGATTTTATATTTATTATTTAGATTTAATATTTATTATTTCGATTTAATATGTAACATTTAGATTTAGATGTAACATTTAGATTTACATTTAATCTTTAGCTGTACCATTTCGACTTCGAGTTAATATTCAATATTTAAATTTATATTTATATTAATTTGTATTTTGACAAGAAAGATAAATTTAAAAAAAAATCACAAACATTGCTGTAAATCTGGTCAAAAGTAACATTAACATATTTTTTTTTTAAACGCGGTTTGTTGCTAAATGCACAACTTTAAAAATGGCACCTCATAGTAGTTATGGGTTGCATTTCATTAATTTTCAAGCACAATATTTTTTCTTTATCTTTTGATAAGATAACTTTTTTTTTGAAGCAAATAAACCAAAAAAAAAAAAAAATAGACATGATTCTCAAAAGTTTGTGACATTTTGCTTTTTAAGATTACATTTTTGGTGATAAATTGGTAGTTTAGTTTTTACTGAAATATGTGAATTCAAACCATTGCTCTTGACATTATCACCACCTCTTTGCACAGCAATGCTTAATTATCCGTTATTAGATGAAAACAGGTGATTTTCCTGAAGCTTCTGTTTGTTTCTCAGCTCGTGGGTTTCCAAAGGCCGTCCGACCTGAGCTCCGTCCTGTGTGAGGGTTCAGATCTGGACGACTATGTCACATTTAAGAGCCCCAGTGAAAAGGAGGCTTTTCAAAATGTCAGCTGCTCCCTCACACCGCAGCAGCTGATTAACACCCAGAGAGTGTTTCTGCAAAACCTTGATTGGAGGAAGGTCTTTTCTGAGGTAAGCTTTTCTTTGCAACCTCCACTGAATTAACACATCTTACAAGTTGGGTTCAGCCTTGATAGAGATAGAAAGTAACTTTATAAGTCACTTGATGAAAAAAACATTTTGCAGGGTTTAGGTCGGACATGGCAGTAGTAATACTCATCATTGTATTTAAAAAAAAATGATAATAAACTAAACTTCTGCTGAGTGAGGTTGTAGAGCTGAGTAATTGCGATCAATACGTAACACATATCAATATAATGGCACTGTATCCGTACGCAACGCCCCTCATTGGCCAGTAAATGTTAAAATAAATTAAAAAAGTTATAGTAAATATTCAATTAAACTTAAATAATTATAGTAAATGTTAAATTAAACTTAAAAATGATAGTAAATATTGAATTCAACTTTTAAAATTATAGTAAATATTAAATTAAACTTAAATAAATATGGTAAATATTAAATTAGACTTAAATAAATATGGTAAATATTAAATTAAACTTAAAAAATGGTAGATATTAAATTAAACTTGAATAATTATAGTAAATATTAAATTAAACTTAAATAGGTATAGTAAATATTAAATTAGACTTAAATAAATATGGTAAATATTAAATTAAACTTAAATAAGTATAGTAAATATTAAATTAAACTTGAATGATTATAGTAAAATTAAACTTATTAAACTTATTAAATATGAATTTAAACTTGAATATCTATATTCAAATACAGTTAAATGATTATAGTAAATATTACATTAAACTTAATTATAGTAAATATGAAATTAAATTGAAATAATTAGAATACATAATAAATTAAACTTAAGCCCAGTAATTATAGTAAATATTAAAATACAGTTAAATGATTATTGTAAATATTGAATTAAACTCAAATAGTTATAGTAAATATTAAATATTTTAAATAATTAGATAACATTCAAAGAATTCAGATATTTTATTTAGATGCCAAATGAATTTGCACAGGGACAACAAATCCCATCTTTTGAACATTTTTAGCCAATAAAGAATATGATATCCCCATTGTCTCACCTCAGTCCTTATTGTTACAACTTTACCTTCATTTTTTTTTTTTTTTTGTTATTCACTCTCCCCTTGTATCAAAGCTGACTCTGTCTTCTGCTGATTCTACCAAATTTCATGCAACCAGAGGAGAATTATTTATTAGAACCAATGTTTTTCACCAACTCCTTTAAATCTCCCACTTCCCTTTGGGATGATGAAATCCTGCACTTTCCCCCTGACTTTATCTTTGGGAGAAAATATATGGGACAGCAAATTCAATAAATAAGTGATAAGGCAGGAAGTTCTTTGGAGAGAGCATTTGAACAATTTAAACCCACAGGCATTTTCAGCCACAGGGGGAGGGGGAGGTGGGATTTGTGGGGTGGGGGGGGTGGATTGTGGGGAAGCTCAGACAAGATATGTTGGAAATGCTCTTCAACGCCTGAAGCAGATGGATGGAGACAAACATCAAGCCTTCACACTTAAGGCTCGACGCTGCTGAATGATTCTGATAACAACACGAGTAGCATAAAGAAAGGGACGCAGTAAAAAGTCAGTGTTTATCAGAGATGTACGGAGTGATTTTGACATTATTCTTCAACAGCATTTGGTTTTTGAAGTCCGTGTAGAAGACAGTAGGCCTACAACGTATAAGTACGACTGACAATAAACATGCTTACAATTATTTCTACTTGATAGAGAATATGTAAAGAGAAAACTAAGTAATTCAAGATGTGTCTGGACATAGGCAGAGTTTGTGATTCTTGCCGGGGGGGGAGCAAAAGAAAGAATAAAATTAAGTATATAGACCATGCAAACCACAATGTGTGTAACAAATACAATAATGCAAAAATTATTATTAACATCATTGATAATGTTGACGACAAAAATGTAGCGTCTGTTTAATATTGTAAAATCAGGCCGGCGACCGCTTTCTGCTTCCGTACCATACATGAACTGCTGGGTGCAGTGTTATAAAATGGTAAAATGGTAAATGGACTTGATTTATTATAGCGCTTTATCACCACACTGAAGCAGTCTCAAAGCGCTTTACATATCAGCTCATTCACCCAATCACTCTCACATTCACACACCAGTGGAACAGAACTGCCATGCATGGCGCTAGTCGACCACTGGGAGCAACTTAGGGTTCAGTGTCTTGCCCAAGGACACCTAGACACATAGTCAGGTACTGGGATCGAACCCCCAACCTCTCGATCAGAAGACGACCCTCTACCACCTGAGCCACGGTCGCCCCGGTTATACACCGTTTACATTGTGAAGAAGAATTGCGCAACAGAAGAAGAACCAACCTAAAGTCTCAAAAGTTTGGGACTATTTCACTGAAAACTTATACTAGTGTTCTTAAAAGATCAACCAATAAATTCATACATTTTTGTACAGTCACTGTGTTTTTTTTTGGCACTTAAAATATTTATATATAATGTACATCAGTGTTTCTACCCTTAGGACGTAGGCAGAGTTTGAGATTCTTGCCAGGGAGGGCAAAAGAAAAAATAGAATTTAATATATAGACCATCTCGAGATCCCCGCAAACCTCAATGTGTGTAACTTATACAATAATGATTAAACATCATTGATAATATTGACGACAAAAATGTAGCATCTACGCATTGTTTAATGTTGTAAATTCAGGATATAATCAGGCTGGCAGCTGCTTTCTGCTTTATTTTTACTGCACTACCATACATGAACTGCTGGGGCCATTTACATTGTGAAGAAGAATTGTGCAACAGAAGAAGAACCAACCTAAAGTCTCAAAAGTTTGGGACCATTTTCACAAAACACAAAATGATGATAGACATGATCTTGATTAGAACACGAACTGATAATACAAGGGTCACTCTTGCTTCCACATCAGGAGGGAGATAACTGTAAATGATAAAAACTATAGAACTAAATCTCTTCAGGAAGCACTAAATACTGTTTCATTCCACTTATTTACAAAATGAGATTCTTTTAAATGTGTTTTCGCTCGATCGTCCCATTATTATGCTCTTTAGTAAATGTAAAGAGAAAACTAAGTAATTCAAAATGTGTCCAGGCAATAATTGAAGGTTTCTCGTTGTTGAAAAATTGTTAGACGTAAGGTTTCGCATTCTATGAAAATATGCAGGCACTCAAAAACAACACATATCATCTAAAAGGCTACATTTGTACCGTGTACCATCAGAATGTCACCCTCCCACACAGTAACACACGTGGCCTTGTACGGACATTTGACATTACTATTCTGTGTGCAGGTTGAGATGTGCAATTTAATGTGTACTGCTGTTAAAAACATAAAGTGAGAGTGTAATGTAGACCCGAGACATTCATCCACTTAGAGTTTTAGACATCAGTGATCCTGACCCTGTAGCAACAGTAAAAAAAAAAAAAAAAACGGAGGGACTTATTTTATCCACTATGCAATAATAAAGCCACCGATTGCCTCTATCCTTTATCAAATATGACTTAATCATATTAATATTTAAAAGTTTAATCATTTGGAACTTGGTGCTTCCTTTCAGTATTCCCTTGGCTATACAGTAGCTGTGTACAAGCTATTTCACTGTTATGGATCATTTAGAATCAATGCCATAGGTTTCCACTATGTGATAAAGAGTATTGGGTTAAGTGTATACATTTTACATAATCATAAAACATGTTTAGTTTAATGAATATTTAAAATATTGTTGTGGCGGTTTGGATGAATGAGATGGAGTAAAGCTTTAGGGTTGCTGGTCAGATGCGGACACGGGTTTTCATGGTTAAAGGGTGTGGGGAACAAACCGGTCTGGGATCTCAGAGATAAACAGGCTTTTAGTGTGTGTTCCTCAGTGAATCTGCCGCTGTTCAGTGCTCTCAGGGTTGTGCATGTTGCTGATAGCAGTAGTCAAAACATAGCAGATCCTCCTCAGGCAGAAGCCTTGGTGAGTGCGATCAGCGTACGATGATATCTGGCCTAGCTCAAAAACGTTTGTCATGTCTTCTTACTACTGTAGACGTTTTTTGGTTGTTTTTTCCAGACATTACGTGTAGGAGTAGATGTTCTTTAGCTTTTTCTTTTCTACAGTATCTGGCCTGCTTAGGGTACGTCTGACCAGAACTAACCAGGAGAGCATTCTGTAATTACATATCAAGTATATGGTCCAACAAATGTAAGCAAAGCTGTTTCTAGTTTAGTGGGGGCCCGATGCCGGATGCTGTTTGAGAGCCCCTCATTTGCATAACTACTTGGAGATATTTCTAATTGAGCAAATTGTCCACAAACTACTGCCAGTCATTAGTGTATTTCCTGTCGACTGAAATCGCGCGCTGCACATGTCCATGATTTTCACTTAATAGTGCCTCAAAAACACTTGCCACTGCTTATAATATTGGTATATTTTATCCTCATACCTTACACAGCATATATTTTTTAGTATGTTGATGTCAATTTAATTCTCCTTTGATAAGTTGGAGGCCTAAGTGTTCGGTTTAGGCTTAGGCCTAATGCTTAGGCCTAATGCTTAGTTCACTGCAATTGATTGAAGGTTCTTTATTTCATTGTAACTTTTGGTCTATTTACAGATATCTTCCCCATTTACCCTTAATGGCACAAACTCACTCGCATTAATAAGAAGAACAACCCAAAATGCATCACCAGTTATTCAGGAGGCAAGTATTTGTGTTGCTTTTTACTTCTTTGAATTAATGTTTGTTCATTCCTTTACAGTAGCAATAACGTTTATTTGTCTCTTTGCCACTCTTCTGATTCAGGTGGTCAGGCTCCGGAGCTCCCTTGCCTTTAAGTCTGCAAACTCACTGAATTTCCAGGAGGACCTGATAGGCAGTGTCAATATGCTTCTGTGTGGGAAGCAGTCTGACTCTAATTCCACCAATACAACTTTCAGCATACCCTTACCTCGACAGACGGCTACAAACAAGTCAATTTCCATTATGGGCAACAGTTCCGGTAAGTGCTGCGCCAAGCTCCTTTTATAAAGCAAACCTGTCACACAGGACTCGTCTTAATCACTTATCTCCATTTTAGCTTGACAGCACTATATGTATAGTCATGCTAGCCAGGAAATGGAGAAAAATCAAGAATTGGCGACACATAATGTGGAGTATCATTGACACAGGAACTGATGGGTGGTTATTTTTGAACAGGGCAAACATGGCCGTGGAAGAATGTGAATAGATCAGATAAATCATTTTTTAAGATACAGAAATCATCAGCATTTATCAGGAGTTTAGACGAGGGCAGAGGTGGGCCACTTCTATCACAGCGGGGGCCACAAAAATGTGTTTGTTTAATCAAAGGGCCACAATGACATTCATGTCAGCATTTAGAGTAATGACCAATCTGAACATTAACACAGGAAAGAACATAGTTTTTTATCGTCATTCTGTTTGTTGTCGTCTTGCTTGTTCTGATTGCATTTTGTGCATTTCTGTTGTCCTTTTGTGTATTTTTTCCTGTAAAATGTATTTTTTTTGGAGTCCTGAGTATTTATGTTATCATTTTGGATTTCTTTGGAGTGATTTTGTGTATTTCTATTGTCGTTTTGCTTGATTGTAGTACTGTGGGTTTGTCTTCCTGCATACCTTTGTCATTTTCTGTAATTTTGTATTTTTTCTTGAGTCATTTTGTATGGTTTTGTTGTCGTTTTGTGTTTTTTGCGGTAATTTTGTGTATTACTCTTGTCGTTTTGTTAATTTTTGTCATCGTTCTGTGTGTTTTTGGAATATTTTCTGCCTTTTTCTTGTCTCTTACTGTAATTTCTTGCAATGTTTAATTATTTGTACTTTCTAATGGATTTTTGCTTTTGTCTTGTGTATTTTTCTGTCATTTTACTGAAATTGCCGATGTCTGGACTAGGGGTTTGACATAATAATATTTTGCCTATGGAGGGGAAAGTCCAGGCCAGCGATTTGAAAGAGGGAACTGATACCAATAAAAGTTAGTGGAAAGGTCAGAAGAAAACCAACATTCTCGCTCTGATGCAGTGTTGTTATCGTCGACAAAGTGATGCTTGTGTGAGAAAGGCAATGAATAAATAAACAAAGATGCGTATTGTTAGAGTATTGTCTGTTTTGGTAGAGAGAATTGGCACAGTGTTTCCAGTGTGTTCCCGTGGTGCCAATATCTCACATCGTTGTGATAATTTAGTAAAAGCCAATATGAAGCCAAGTTACCGAGTTTCCTCCGAAAGCCAAAGTTGTGTGTTTTTGTAGAAGTGTAGCAATCTCTATGAAAGATTTATTCCATGCAGCCAAACTCTGGTGTTTCTTCTCTGCTTTAGAACACAGACAGTCTTCTCCGATAGCAGGTTTATCATAGGTTTACAGGTGAATCATTGTTCTGAAATGCAACTTTTTACAGAAACTGTAAGCGTAAGACAAACTAAGCTTGCTGAATTCTGCAAAAGCACTTTTTAATGAATTATTTGGAAAAATTTGCTTTTTTTGCAGACTACATTTTGCATTTCAGGCTAAAGCAAAGAACTTTTCGGTGTGCATGATGATGATAATGAAGCAAATCTGCATCTGCTTGTTTGTGTATGTGTTGCTTTTCTAGTTCTCTGTTAGACCTGCCACAACAGATGTCCGTTTATCATAGAGTGAAACTTTTCTTGAGCCTAGCGTGTCATTTCCCGCTAACTTATTCCATGATAATAGGACGAGACATCCAACAGAGCCAAGCAGGTGTCTGAATATCTGAAATAGACCTGTGGTGATAAAAAAGAATGTTATGCTCGAATGTCTCAAATGAGACCTGACCCGTCTGCTCTTGATTTACACTATGGTGCCAAAAGGAGACGGAGAATCAGTTTTTCCAATTAACTCCAAAGCCATGGGTCTATAAAAATCAAGTACTTGTGTATTCAGACTGGCATGTCATGAAAACTAAATAAGATGGTATTTTATTAATCCATTACAGCAGCAAAAATTATTCAGAAATTAGACGAAATGAATGAAGGAAGATCAGAGAAAGCGACACAAAGCGATAATGTATACACATTATATATAGACATACATATTTATAAATAGCCTACTCCCTAGGTTCCCAAAGTGGGGTACGGTAGCCACAGGGGTACGCAATTTGTCATAGGGGGTACATGAATAAAAAATTACAATTGGAAACTACAGTATATATAAATCGACCAGCAGTCAGGAGCCTCCATGCATTGCCACAAATTACACATTAGCCGATGTAAGACTACCTATGGTTACAGATAATTATTCTATTGTTTATTAGTATATATTATTCCTTAACAGGATAGGTAAAATTCAGAAACAAATTTCACTGTAGGGCTATATTGTGTTAGGGCTGAACGATTTTGGAACATAATCTAATTGTATATTTTTTTTCCTCAATATTGCGAGTGCGATTTCATTTGCGTTTATTTTTTTCAAGCTCTTCTTCTCATGTATTATTCAACAATAATAATAATAATAATAATAATAATAATAATAATAATAATAATGAATAAATAAATGTAATGTGTTCTAATAAACATGATCAGATGTATTGTACATGAATTATTGTTACTTATAGGCTAGGCTTATGTTAAGATAAAAGAAAATGAAGCATTAATTAATATTAAAGACATTTATATACTTCAGTTACAGTTAACTTAAATACTTTGACATGCAGTACGACAACGTAACAAAACAAAGTTCTGCCAAACAAAACTAAAGTGCGGGAAAAGTAAAGGGAACAGATATGTGCTAAAACAAATTGCACAAATTTTAGGTAAATTAAAGTCCCAATAAACACAAAATAAACAAGTGTATGTTTTTATTAAACATTAAGAATGAAAGAAAACATTTCAAATACTAATAAAAACATCATATTCACTCAATAACTGCAGCACACTAAATTATTTCCAGCGTCGGACAGGTCGTCGGTGGCCAAAGTGGGGGCGGAGTGGGGTTCCAAGCGACGAACCGCACACCCCCGCGGACGGCGGCGCATCTGCCATTGGTCGGTTATTCCAACGTTGCGTGGTGTCTGCGTCCGTCAAGCCTGAAGCCATTGTACGACAATTTTTCTAAATCGCAGCTTTTGCGGTTAGGAAATTTTTTTTTTATCATATCGCAATATTATCACAAATGCAATGAATTGTTCATACGTTGTACATGACATTACATCAGTGGTTCCCAACATTTTTGGGTCGTGACCCCAAGTTTAATATCGCAAATTTTTTGGCATCTCCAGACAGTTTTTTCTTTCTTTCTAGAATTAGCTTTTAATGTGTGTTGTTGCCAGGATTAGCGCACAAAGTGACAAGATGCACCACTGCAGATTTTTTTATATTGCATTTTAATTGAACTAAATTTATCGTTGAGAAATGTAGTGAACGTATAGTAGAGAACGTATACAGTTGTTTAAGATTGTTTTGTGTGTTGTGTTAAATTAATAATAATAATAATAATAATAATAATAATAATAATAATAATAATAATAATAATAATAATAATTAAAACAGCTAAAAAAAAAAATGTAATCAGTATTTTTTTTATTATTATTAATAATTAGACATTTCAGGGGACCCCATTTGAATTCCAGGTGACCCCAAGGTTGAAAAACGCTGCACTCTATTTATTTATCCATAACTGGACTCGAGCTCTATGGAAACCTGAAATGGTAAAAATGGTAAATGGACTTGATTTTATATAGTGCTTTATCACCACACTGAACCAGTCTCAAAGCGCTTTACATATCAGCTCATTCACCCATTCACTCTCACATTCACACACCAGTGGGACAGGACTGCCATGCAAGGCGCTAGTCGACCACTGGGAGCAACTTAGGGTACAGTGTCTTGCCCAAGGACACTTCGACACATAGTCAGGTACTGGGCTCGAACCCCCAACCTCTCGATCAGAAGACGACCCACTACCACCTGAGCCACGGTCGCCCCGAAATGATCTCTGAAGTGACAGATCACACTTAAATCTGGTAAAATGGGTTTAAATCGTTTGGAATGGCACTGTATTAATTATTTGTAATTACATTTTGGTTGATGAATAAAACAACTTTAGTGGGAACAGCCCTGAGGTCACCCTCCTGTTCCTCTTCCAGTTAAAGCAAGGTCATTTCAGACATGAATGAGTGGAGGAACTTACCTGACATCAGCATGAAATAATCCCCTTGGGATGAATTAGATAACAAACTGCAAGCAAAATCTGCCCTGACTGGACCTACACATTATTCTTTACTGATTTAAAAAAAAAAAGGAAAAAGTTCAGTATTTCTATTTATATGTGAAAATGAACCGAGCTGTGCAAGCATTGCCAAACCGTAAACATTTTTATGGATTAGGAAAAGGATATTCAGTTTGTGGAGCCCACTGAGTATTATAAACATTTAAATAATGGTAGCAACAATTTCCAAAGGACCAACATTTGGTGCATATTTGTTGTCATTCCATGTTATTTTATTGTTTTTTTTTTTTTTTATATTATGCTGTTATTTTTGACACCTTTTTTGTTTTATCTATTTTGAAGCCATTTTGTGTATTTTTGTAGTGTTATTTGGAGCAGTCTGTGTACTTACTGTACTGTGTAAGTCATTCTTGTGTATGTGTGTTGTCATACAATGCGTTTCTTGTCATTTTGTGTATTTTGTTGTGATTTTTCTCTGTTTTGGGATTCATTTTCTATATTTTTGCTTTGTTTTTTAATAGGATCCCCAATAGCTTAATCATCAGCTATCAGCTATTCTTCCTGGGGTCCACAAATTACACAATGCAATTTATACAATGAAAATAATAATCACATTTCAACAACTCCAACTCAAACAGAATTAATAACAACAGACATACTGTAAATACTACAAAGTATTAAAATTAATGTTTGTCACTAAAGTTTCCTAATAAATATCACTTCAGGGAATTTTTAAATATAATAAATATGATTTTATTTAATGTCATTTGGTAATGAATTCCATTCATGTATAGCTCTGTATGTTACTGAGTGCTGTGCTAATGAAGTTCTTACTTTGGGTAAAATAACAACCATTAACTGCATTCGTAGTGGAATAATGATGGGTTTCTGTACTGAAAGAAAGCTTTTGGTATCAATAAAAATGAGTTTTAGTTGTTATAATATTCCATAGGAAGACCATCAATGAAGTCCACATGAGATTTTTATGCTTTTTTTTTTGCTTTTTAAAGATTTTTTATTAAACATAAACAGTGAACTCATTAACTTAAAGTGATCCTCAAGATCATTCCGAACTTTATCACCGTAAACAGAAACGTATCTTCTTTGAACATCTGTTCTAAATTTCTTTGTTCAAAAATATTAAACCCACTTAAATTGTATTTTCCTTCTTTGTTTTAAAAGTGACAAAATACCCAAAGGATGGATTCAAACACAATCTCTAACACTTTTAATCTTAATACATCCATAAGATTTATTATTCTAGATTTTTTTAAACAGTTCGTTAGTAGGTGTCCGGAATTCCACCTTGTGTATTATTCCTAATGGTCTTTTTTTGTAAATTGATGAATGGATCTATACATGTTTTACATGTATTACTCCAGCTTTCTGAGCAACAGGCAATGTTTTAACAACATTTGTTCAAACTCAGCCCTACGTTATTGGATTTCAAGCTTAGTAAATGATGCTAATTGTATCCACAAATAATGAATTTAGCATTGGCACATGTGTACATGCATTTTTTTTTTTTTTAAATGATGGTTGCCTGTAAGAATTTGTATTATGTTTTAATGACTGAATAGCGTAAGAAAAATAACTGCTCCATTTTTTTTTTTTTTTGTTTTATTACTGTTTATAAAAATATGAATAAATACTAGGTTTGGCTTTTGAAGCCAATACAGTGCATGGAAAAACAATAGCTATTATCAGTTAACCATAAAATCACAAATTAAAGCAACACAGCAGAATTGGGAAATGTGGGGGCAGCCGTGGAAATCAGTGAATCTGTTTGTTCCCTAAAAGCGGCTGTTTTGCTCATTAGAGGCCCAGCACTACAGTTTCATTAAAAGCCTGTTCTTTGGAGAAAACTGCAGCAAAATATATATATTTTATTTATTTTTTTTTATGAGAAGCCTATATTCCCTTGATACAAAGTTTCACAATGAAGTGGAATTGCATGCTTGGCCCAGCAAAAATGATCACAAAATATCATATCCTCTCGGTTAGCATGCTAATCGCTCATTTTGAATTTGCTGCGGAATTTAGTTGTGTGGCTTTATGTGCAATTAAATGGGTTTGAAATGTGCAGTCTGTCTGCATAATGACCAATTACAACTCTCTGTAAGTGTATAACTACCCTCAAAGGAATGGAACAATAGCAACAATAAAGGCTAACGATGAGCTGTGGCTAATGGAAAGATAATGCTTCAGTCTTTCTTCTTCTTCTGGCCCAGCCAAAATATAGCAGTTTACTAAAAGCTGTACCAATCAGGAGAGGATGAAATAAGCCAGTCTGGTCCGTTATGTTTTTTTTTATTTATTTTTTTGACAATTTAATGGAGGAAATATGGTAACGTGGTCAAAAATGGTGCAAAAAGAGTGTAAAGTGACTAAAACGGGTCAAAAGCAGTCAATAGTACCTAAAAAATGAGCAAAGAAAGAGGAAATAGGTGGTATGTAATGGCTAATGGTAGCTTAAATGGGCAAAATGTGAGAAACAATAGTGAAAAAGTACAACTTGTGGCAAATAATAGTCAAAAAGGGCACAAACTTATAACAAAGAGGCAAAATGTAGGGAAAAAAGGAAAGAAGTGGTATTTGTTGGGCAAAAGTTTGCTTATTTGGATGAAAAATAGCCAAAAAAATTAAAGAAAGGACACAAATTTGATAAGTGTCAAAAAGAACTTGTAAAAATAGACAAAAAAAAAGGAAACAAGGGATATTTGTTTGTAAAAGGTAGATAAAGTCTGAACTTTTAGAAAAGCAGTCATGGGTGGTCAGAAAATGGGCAAATAAAGAAGAACCAAGTGGTATGTAATGGATAAAGGTAGCTTAAATGGGCAAAATGTGGCAAACAATAGTGAAAAAGGGCAAAAATGTGGAACAAAATAAGGAAAAATGTAGGGTAAAAAGGAAACAAGTAGTATTTATTGGGCTCATTTTAAATTAAAAGTGGCCAAAAAATTAAAGGACAAAAATTGGATAAAGGGGATGTTTATTGGCAAAAGATGCTGAAATCTGAGTGTCAGAACTTTTTGAAAAAGGGCAAAAATGGAAGGAAGTGGCAAATTGGCCAAAGGGAATAGGCATAAAAAAAGTTTTACCCTTTTAAGGTTTTCTGGGGGAATAATAATTAAAATTAGGACATAAAGAGCCACATGTTGAGAATCACTGACTAAATGCCATGGCTGAATTTTTGTCCTCGTCCACCCATGGTACCAGTACGTCTAATGGGCCAAATACTAAAATCGAAGATAAAATAAAAATGTTGCCTTTAATTAGGCTACTTTTTTTGTTTTGTTTCCCCATTAATAGTTTGACTCTAAAAGTAGGAGCTTGCATTGTCTCCACGACAATGACATTTACTCAAGCTTATTCCATTTTCAGTGTAAATGCTGCAAACAGAGTATGATTTGCACAGATTGTAATAAAGAGCTGTTTGATTGATGCTAGGGACAGTTCAAAGACATGATTACTTTTGCCCTGGTGGTATTTTTTCCTCTCCAGTGTAATTTGTTTAAGACTGTGCATGTATAGGGCTGTGTTTGTGCTGCATTGGTCGCACTGTATATGGCTGAACTGAGACAATCTCCAGGGTACAACTGAAATTGATTACATTTTCTAGGTAAGTTGAGATGCTGACTTGAGGCTCCAAGCAATTATTTGACTGAGGCTTTAAACCTGATGTAAGGTAAAGATTTCCCTTCCGTCTCAGTCAGCTGGATGCTACTACAGCCAGAAGGAATCTATACGACTCAGAAATGAGTGACTTATTCTGTAATCCGTTGCTTTAGTACACAAATGATTACATCATCTTTAGAAGTTATGGAGTTATTTTAGTCTTGTGGAGTTTTTCCTGTTACGACCTTATATATTTCATCTAAAGTATACAAAAAGGACGAATTGTTGAGGGATTTTACTGGAGTTATGGTAAAAGCATAAGCTATAGAGACATAATGCACGGAGCTAAAATTTGGGAATTTGTGTAGTTGTCAGCACTCGTGCATAATGCATATTCTCCCTGGCTTTACCCCATAATAAATTAAAAAAAAAAACAAAACGTTTTAGGTTCAGTGAAATTAAAATAAGATTAAATGTCAACTTTTTCCCAACCCCTTCCAATGTCCTACCCTGACTCCCTCTTTCCTGTTCCCTTACCCCTCACCTAGGTGTAACCCTGCCCTCTTTTTTTTACATTATCCCTTTAATAACGTTTTTTTCTTACCCTTCCTTGGGGAGGGCTGGTGATGGTCACAATACATTTTAAATTAATTAAAAAAATAAATATTAATGAAATAACACAATAAATTCATTTATTTAATTGCAATAATAAAATGTGCATTGCTCTCACAAAAAGATTGCATTACATGTAGTGTTGACCTTCAAAATTATGTGCAGACAAGGTAAAAAATAGAGGAAAAAAAGGATTATATGTACATGTGAATGACTTACCAAGACATTAAAGTGGTGAATATATATTTTCGCTTTGCTATGTGGCATGTAGCATAGAATTAGAGAATATATAATAGTCATGGTGTAGTACTATGGAAAGGGTGCTGGGCTCTTGTACACATTTGCCACTGTGCTTTTATTTAATATATGTGTATCTTGGTAAATAAATCATAACTATGACTTAACTGGGTGCCTCTACTACTCTCTTGGAAATTGAAACCCACATATTCCACTTAGAAGTATGTTGAAAAAAAGTCAATTAGCCTCTCACTTTGTTACCCTTTATATAATTGACTGGCAATGATGCGTACACACTTAAAAACTCAGAAATGGAAAACTCACACACACGTAGCGCCAAACAATAGTGTTGACACACATTAAAAAAAAAAAGTGAAATCCTTTACATGTTCACAGCTGATCACAGGTGAGATCATGAGAGTAATAAAATTACTAATTAATTTTGAATTCAAAAACTTTCAGTCATATACACTTAAAACAAAATGAAAAAAAACACCCAAATTTCATCTAGCCCAGGGGTGGACTGGGGTTTGGTCTGCTACATTTTTGATGAGCGAGTGGTGGCGGAAATGGTAACAGGTGGCCAAAAATGGTCAAAAAAGGCAAGAAAAGAGTGACAATTGACTAAAATGCAGTCAAAAGTGGCCAAAAAATGGGCAAAAGAAGAGGAAACGATAGTCAAAAAGGGCAAAAATGTGGAAGAAAAAGAGGCCAAATGTAGGAAAAAGGAAACAAGTGGTATTTATTGGGAAAAAAAATTCTCATTTGGAAGAAAAGTGGCCAAAAGTTAAAGGACGGACAAAAAAGGGAAATTTATTGACAAAATGAATTGTTGCGTGTTCGTTGAGGTCCAAAACTTTATGAATCATTCACTCGCCGTGCAAGCAACAAACACACCTATTATTGACATGTGCAGGAGTTTGTTTTTACTCACAAGTTATGTTGGGTTTTATGGTTTAGTGAGTTTATTTTGGGTTTTTATCTTTGCTTGAAATGCCCACAAACATTGCACATTAGTAGTAAAAACGTGTGCTAACATTGCGACAATGCTTCTAATCTAAGTGCAATAGCATTTACATTTCGCAAAAACTGCGAAAATACAATTTTTTTTTACCTTCTGCTAGCTTAATATCTTCACTTTGAGTAAACTTCGCATCAACCTTAGAAGTTACTTTAAATCAGGCTAGAAAACATCCGTTGGACTCTGACATCTGCTCTTTAGCTAAGCAACGTCTGTCATGAGCCTTTATCCTACGAGGTTTCCCTCTCAAACTCCATCTCAGGGTTTTCCTTTAACTTCCCTCCCTCAAACACTAAGAATTAGGATAAACTTTTAACATCCAATTACTTTAACCCTCCCATTATCATCAAATATTACTAACACATTTTACCATTGAGGTCAAATTGACCCCAGAGGAACACCAATACGTGCAATATGCGTCCAGCACATTGAAAATATACAATATCATCATGATATTGTTATGCTTAATCAATTGTACCCATAAAATTAGGAAAGCCATGAAATATGAAGCAATTTAATGATAAACATTGAATGTGGTCAAATTGACCCCATTGATAATAGATTCAAATGGATGCCACAAAGATTAAAAACCAACACATTTCAAGCAAAGAACAAAACAATAATTATAACAATTTAAAAATGAATAAAGGAGGGTTAAAGAAATAATATGACTTCTCAAGGTGATAAGAAATGAAGGTTAAGTAGTAAATACGCTAGTAACCACACCATTTGAACAGTAATAACAAACAGCATTTATACTAAAATACTGGCAATGGCTTGAATCTCTTTTTATTTCATCTATTTTTCCAATTTGTAGCTGGGCTTTAAATATAATCTGTATTCCCCTGTTGGTTAATGAAACCCTATCCAAAACAGATTGTCATAGTTTTACATATTAAGATGTTATCTCATGTATGTTGGATTTGGAAGATTATACCAATTCCCTACATAGGAGTTCCCCCACTTTATAAAAATAAAAGCTCTTTCACCATAGCTAATGATAACAAGATGAGGGGTGAAGAATCAGAAGGTTTTAATGATGGATCTGCATAATTCACTCTAAGAACAGCCAATGCGTCTGTGCGCTGAACAACACGTCATGTTCCCACGATGCGTAGCTATAGCAAAGCATTTGTTCCCCGCGGTGGAAAACCGACACAAGGACAACATATTCACTGCTGTCACTCAAAACACAAACCTCCCCTGTAGCTGTGCTGGGAGGAAGAAGAATAGAACTTCCAATAACTCTTGGTTATGTTTACCTTCACATAAAGGATCCACACGTTCTCCTATATAAAACATGGGTGGAGCATTTGGCTTTAGGGTGATTAGTAGGCTTCAACCACAGTTTTGTAAACGTACTGATATATCCTCCTCATGTAGAAGTACTGTGACTCAATGTGTACAAGTACAAGTAAGCCATACATAAAATACTCAAGTACAAGTAAAAAGTAGCTCAATTAAATAGTACTTTAACTAAATTCTACTATTTACTTTCACCCCTCCATGTTTATTTTTGGTAATAAATCTTGCCATGGTTCCCTTGCGTACAGTAAACATCTCATGTATAAATTTAAAAAGGGAAGAAATGGAAACGTGCACATTTTTCCGCAGAGGCATCTGTATAAAATAAAAGTTTGTCAAAATGTACAATTCTTTTCAAAATAAAATGACACCAATGAATTCAATTCCATATAAAATAGATCATCAGTTTGAAAAAATTGATGAAAAATAATTTATAAATAATAATAATAATAATAGTAATAATAATAATAATAATAATAATAATAATAATAATAAAGAATAATAACTAATAAAAAAAACGATTTAGGTTAACTCAAATTAAAATAAGATTAAATGTCAACTTTTCCCCACCCCTTCCATTGTCCTACCCTGACTTCCTCTTCCCTGTTCCCTTACCTAGGTGTAACACTGCCCTCTCTTTTTACATTATCCCTCTAATAACGTTTTTTTCTTACCCTTCCTTAGGGAGGGCTGGTGATGGTTGCAATACATTTTAATACATTATTAAATGCTATGATATAAATAACCGGCATTCACCGCTGTTTTGGCACAGTGCATTATACGTTTAATCTGATTGGTCGGCTATGATGGGATGCATTTGATTGTTGTCTGGTCATTTCATTTTTTGTAGTTTCACAGAGTCCGTTGATCATTTTAAAACAAAAAAAAAGAATAATTTACTCCGTAATGGTTGGATGTAGGAATGTAACAAATTACTTCTTTTAAGTGAAATTACTGAAAAGTACAAGTACCCATTAAAGCAACTCAATTACAATAACGTGAGTACTTGTAATCCATTACTTTAACCTCTGGCTATCCATTTAGCTATTTCAGTTTTCATCCTACTGGTGGCCAATGGCTTTATTTTATCCCCGGAATCAAAAATCTTTCAATTCAAACTCACTTTTTCCCCAAGTTAGATCAAACAGTGTTTTGAGCAGAAAGCTAATGAGCAGCATGTAGCACACATCCCCTGCCTTTCAAGTGATATGACTGCTGGAGGTGGCATCTGTGCAGTCTGTGGGGGGAACAGCTGGCCAGACTCCGACTAAAGGCTGGCCATTAGCTCATTGCACACTGACCTCCCAGGAGCACCTGGGAAAGATTGCCAGCAGGCAGTGGGGCAAACATTTAATTGCACTAAAAAAAAAAAAAAAAAAATGGCTGCTTAAAATCTCCCTGATAAAAAGAAATGGACGCCCTGGTGCGACTGAAAGAGAGGGAATAGGCTTAAAGTCTAGCTGCTTACCAGAAAAAAAAAAAAAAAAAAAACATGAGGTGAGACCATAGGGCTGAAGAAAATAAGCTAGCATCTAATCAGATAGACAAAGTGCCTTATTGACTAGCATACAATACTCATTTAATCAATCAGACTGTCTGATGAGTGTAAGAACACAGTGTAAGAATCACTCATGGGAGAGTAGAAAAAAGAGATTCACACCCACTCAATGTTCTTCAGTTTGCTTGGGGTCACACGGAACTACTGCCGTGTTTTTAATTCCACCGAGCCAATAGAGACCATCAGTCGCATGCAAGAATATATACTCTCTCCCTACTGGATTTTAATTTTCACTTTAGTTGATTCTGCAGTGCCATCTGTATTCATATCCAGGGTAATCAAATACCCAATTCAGTAGGTGGCAGTATGGAGTAGAAGCTTACAAATAAATGGGACAAACAAATAAAGAAATAGTTACAATGCAGTTCTTATGCTGCATTTGATTGCACTCAGAACTCAGGATTAATCCGACAGAACAAATCGGGAAAGTGCAATAACATGTCCCTTGAGCTCAGGAACCAACCAATTCGGGCAGCAAAGATGTCGTAGCAAAATGGTGCTGCACACCGTTAGTTGTAAACAGTCACTTTCTTTCCAACTTTTACTTCTATGTGGGGTCTAATTTGGCATTTGTGTTACTTAAAGTATAGAATAACTTTGTAGTGGCATTTCCATTGGAAGGTGATATTGGATGCCCCTATAGTTAAACACGTTCTTTCTCCAGTCTATGGTTTAACTACGCCTGCAGGATTCCCCTTGCTGGTGCGTTCAAATCATACTTAAAGTACATGACATTTCTCTCTCTCTCTCTTACTCTCGACTTGCTATAATATTTTTCCCCAGCAGGCATTTTTGTACCTCGAAGAATATCAAAACAAACATCAGTTTACTATAACCAGTCATGTTTTCCGAGCTTAAAGAATGAACACGTTGACATCGGATGATTGAATTGACAACCTGGACCTTTCGTGGTTCCGAGTACAATTGAACGCAGCATTAGGGCATGACAAAGGCAGGAACGAAAATCAGGGTCAGTGCATAAAAGAGGTGTTTATTTATCAAAAAATATGTAAAATCCCAATCAAACAGGGCAATTACGTATAATGTGTGTTCATCAGAATGATCAGCTCTGTAAATGTAGATATGTGTTTAAGATGTGTACAAGTAAATTCAAAACATTATTACGCCAGAGACAGAGGTGGTGTTTGAATTTGCAAACTAATATACTATACACACACAATGAAATACTGTCTACTACATACTGTATATACTATTAGTATTAGGATGATGACCGTTCCGACTGGAGTAAACTTTCCCAAGATGCATTTTGAACCAACTCAACTTTATTTATATAGCGCAAATTACAACGTAGTCATCTCAGCGTGCTTAACAAAATATATGGTCCATAGTAAGAAAGAAAGATAGAACTCAACAAGATTTACATGAACAAGCATTTAGCGACATTGGGAAGAAACAACTCCCTTTTCTTATGGGAAGAAATCTCCAACGGAACCAGGTTCAGAGGTGGCAGCCGTCTGCTCTCTACTGGTTTCCATCTGCTTTCTACTGGTTAGGTTAGTGGACAGAAGGACAAACAGAAAAGGATAGTCCATCCAATTGTACTAGACGAGTTGAGCCACAAACCATCAATCAGGAACCGTCAGATCCAACATCGACACCTGAAACAGAAAAGAGAGCCCTCGGAGGGCGAGGAGAAGGCACAGACTGCAGGAAAAACATGATATACTATAATATACTCATTCCTAGTGGTTAGGTTAATATTAATATTAAACGTCTAGCGGCCATCCACCATGCTCTGCGTATGCAACCATTACAGATGAGATTTTGTCTTGTAATGGGCACACATAGTGATCTCATTGATCACTACAGTAAGTCACTTGCCCGCATTTAAATTATGGCAACTATATGATGTACACTTTAATAAATAAGTAGGTTATGATTGTAACAGTTTCTCACAATGGTCTGAGATGTTGACCATTTATGTGTAATTGTGACCAAACGAGACCATGTCCATTTTAGGTTATTGCTATTATACAATATGTGCTCGAACCTACAACGTCAAAAACCTGAAGCACACTGAGGCTAAACATCTCTATTGATTTGTCACCTTTGAAAGTTCCGAAAGCAAGTAGAATATCAACATGTGGTCATTTGATCCATAAAACTTGCGAAAAATACATCTCATGTTGACATTTCGGAGATTTTCAGAGACCCTCCATTGTGCTACTGACTAAACTTCAAGTTAACTTCAAAACAAGAGCCTTATTTACAAAAGTGTTGAAAAACTAATGGAAGACAAGAAGAGGTGCTTTTATTTTGAAAAGGCGATGTTTGATTTTTAGCTTAAAGCTGGTCCCAGGACGATTTTACGTTGCGCTCGCAATGCATCATGGGGCGGTTGAGTACTGAGACTAGCGTGCCCACCGTGCACACTTATACGTACACATGCATCCGGGTATTTCTCGCATAATCAATCTTTTCATACTATCAAATTGGACTACATACTAATTTTGACGTCAGACTTAGTATGAGTAGTACTTCAGAATTGGTACGTAAAAAAGGTGTTAATTTTTAAAAATTAAAGTCGCAATCAAATAGAGCTATTATGTTGTGTGTTCATCAGTATTATCACAGTCTAAATGTAGATGGATGTGTGTTAAATGTGGTGTTGGGAAGTGTAAAAGTGAATTTAAACACTAATATACCAGAGAAAGGATCTCTCTTTATGCTCCTGGAGCACTGACACATGCAGGAGCCACACAAGACTTACAGGCAAGGCCTTTCAAAAACGTAATATATATATATATATATATATATATGAATGAGGTCAGTTGATGTTGTTGTAGGGTTAGTTACAGGGTTAGTACTACATTGTTACTGTCTGTAAATCTGCAGTTTTACTTTAGTCCGTCTCCTTTTATGTCAATGCCTTTGTTTATGTCATCAGCCTGTATTTTATGAATCTTATTTATAACACTTGTAAAATGAAATTGAGTTACATATTAAGTAAATTTGGTTAAGTTAACAGGAGTTTTGTGGAATTCACTTTTCTCCAAAAAGCTTTTTATGCTTTAAAAAATGATGGCTTGCTTTGATTCCCACCATGGAAGCTGCAGAAAGCGTAAAAGAGAGAACTTGTACAAAACAGCATGTGAGAAACAGGACTGAGTACTTCTAGTGCAAAGTGGGCTTGTAATGAAACATCTTTAGCTATTTGTGTCCTCCAAAGTGGCTCACCATGTGCTCTAATAAGCATTGAGATATACTTTAACCTTTTTTTTACCTGTTAGTTAATACCTAGGTCAAGGTCAAGTGACAAGAATCTGACACAATGCACTTCAGTGGTCACATGTGCACAAGGTGTTCTTCGATAAAACAACATGTATTCTGGAAAAACATGCATTTCCCGATGGAAAGGTGAAGGAAATCAAAGGAAATGTTGATGTGAAAGTCACATTTAAGTATTGAGTTCTTGAACATGTCCGACTGCAGTAGTTTACCCCAGTGGTTTTTTGGCTCAAGTACACCTTTTTCTCACTTGTAAAGCTTAGTGATGGAATGAATGAGTGATAACACACAATTTAAAGAATATAATTGTAAACAAGTGGAATGAAACAGTATTTAGTGCCTCCTGAATAGATCTATTTCTATAGTTTTTATTATTTACGGTCATCTCTCTCCTGGTGTGGGACCAAAACTGACCCTTGTATTTTCAATTCATGCTCTAATCAAGATCATTTTTATCATCATTGTGTTTTTCATGCCATTTTGTAAGTTTTTTGTGTCATTTTCTGTATTTTGTTGTTATTTTTCAATTTTTTTTTTTTATTATTCACTGTATCTTTCTCTTATTTTGTGTCATTTTTGTGTGTTTTTAGTATTATTTAAATTATTCTCTATCAATGTGTGTGTCTTTGGTGTCGTTTGGTTGTTTTTTTATGTAATTTTGTATGTTTTTCTGTTATTTTTGTGTATTTTGTCATGATATTGTGTATTTTTCCCTCATTTTGTGTGATTTTGTGGTCGTTTTGTGTGTTGCTGTTAATAGTAAGTATTTTTCTCTTAGTGTGTGTGTTTTTGGTGTCAATTTGTGTATTTTGCTGTTTTTCTGTTCTTTTTATTATTCAGTATGTTTATTTCTTATTTTGTGTGTTTTTGTTGTCATTTTTGTGTTGTTGGTATAATTTAAATTATTCTCTGTGTGTGTTTTTGGTGTTGTTTGATTGTTTCTTATGTCGTTTTGTATGTTGCTCTGTTATATTTGTGTATTTTGTAGTTATGTTGTGTATTTTTCTCTCTTAGTGTGTGTGTTTTTGGTGTCATTTTGTGTATTTTGTTGTAGTTTGCCTGTTCTTTTTATTATTCAATGTGTTTTTCTCTATTTTTTGTGTTGTGTTTTGTGAGTTTCTGGTACTATTTACTATGGTTATAGTTTTTAACTCAACATAAACATTATAAACCCCATATTTTTAATGCTTTCATTTGCTAATTTTCCGCTCTCTCTTGCTGTCTCTCAAGTGCCCCCTGTAGTGCCATCACATACCCCTAGGGGTACACGTACCCCCATTTGAGAAACACTGGTTTACCCTACTTCTGAAGAGAATGCCTGTCGAATCCACACTGTGGTGGTAAATTCTGATTCATGTCCTTGGCCTCGCCTTAACTTGACTTTCCCTGTCTTCTCTCCTTCCCTCGTTTTCCCACCAGATGATTTTTGTCAGGATCTCGTTGACGTCCTACAGGGCACACCTGGCCTGCGCTACTTTTGGAGCACCTTCAAGCCATTACTGCAGGGGAAAGTCCTCTACACACCTGATACCCCTGCTGCTCGTCTGCTGGTGAAAGAAGTAGGTTTTGACGGAAAGCCGTAATTCACTTACTGGTACATGGACACAGACGTTCAATCACTTTAAAAGTGTTTGGCGCCTCCATCACAGTTTTTTTTTTTTTTTTTTTTTTTCAAATAAAACCACCGACAAAACTGAATCTCACAGAAAGAAAGGACAATGGAAGAATTGGCTTTGAGAGTGAGAAAAGATTTCAAGTGAAACTTGTTGAACAGAAGCACTCTTCACGCTGCACAGTCGGATTGTTTACTAGTCAGTGTTCAGGGGTAAATAACCCCATTTACCTTCATTGCTGTTCAGTGTGTGTGTGTGCATAGCGGCAAGGTCTAGTGCAACAGCGAGTTCCTTTGGGGAATGGCTAAAAGTGCAGCTCAGTGATATTTTACAACAATTAAGCTTCATTCCGTGCACTTTTAGTCAGGGGACACAGAGGGAGTGTGCGTATCACAGTGCATGTCACAGTTGTGTTTGTTGGTTTTAGGCAAACGTCACATTCAATGCCCTGGCCATGTTAAAAGAGCTCGCTGATTCTTGGGATGAACTGGGACCACGCCTCTTCGATTTCCTGCAGAACAGCCCTCAAGTCAATGCAATGCGGGTGAGACGACATTTACCACCATTTCATAATTACATTCATATTTTTAGAGCTTTAAAAAAAAAAAAAAAAAAAAATCAAATGTTGATTTCCAAATGTGCAGAGAACACCAAATCTACATTTGTATTATGCAATATCTGCTCTGTACCATAGGTTGGTGTTTTGAGACATGTACTTTTTGGTATCTATAATAATATTTTATAATAATAATAATAATAATAATAATAATAATAATAATAATAATTTAAAATAATTTTGTTCATAAGTTCACAATTACACACAAATCGAAAAATAAACTAAAACCAAAAAAGATGAATTCAGAAAATACATAAAAATATTAAATTTGAAAAGGTGAGTTTTGATGAGGGATTTACACGACATTTAAACATCTATAAAGTTTAACTTCGTTGATTAACTCTTATGCCAACAGGAAACTAGAAACCAACAGTTTTGGGCTCCAAGAAAAAAACCAAAATAATAATTTTTGTTACAGTGTTTTGTATAGTACTATGGTATTGTAAATGATGTTGTTTAACTGCAAATATGACTTTGTTTTTCCAATGAGAGGGAGGGCATAGCTGTCTAATAGGCAGTAAAACCTTCCAGCGCTGCAAATGCTGCTTCTGAGAAAAGATTATCAGCTTCAGTTTCATTAATTATATAAAGTACCATATAGTACCAAAATTGTCCCCAAAAAAGTCAGTTTTGTGCACTGAAACATTTTTAGCCTATGTTGTGTGGATGAAGCAGCATCGATAAAGAGTTTATAGTAATAGTTAATCGTAATACATTTTCTATTAATCATATGTGATGGTAAAAGTGCATTGAGACAACATTTAAATCCTACTTCCTGTATCTTTTGATTAGTACAGTATATTCATTTCTGTGGATTCAGACATTTTCACAGCTATGCTACACTTAGCAGGATTTAAATCCAGGATTGCATTTTCGCATGCTGCTTCCAGTCCTCAACACGTAGGCCTGTTAAGACTCTTTTTAGTGTGAAAATGAAATGAATGACATATGCTGCAGGTGAGAATATACACACTGTGTACATAATGTGGCGGCAGACTGTTAGATATGGAAACTGAGGGAGGAAAGTAATTATGGATAAGTGCAGGATAATTTTCATCCTGGCTGAAAGGATTATCTGTAGAAGTAAAGGACATGGACTCTTCACCACTATTTCCCCCCCTCGTTTCTTTCCCTTTTAGTCTCTCTCCTGCTCGCTCTTCCTCCGTATTTCCTTGACACTGACATTACTCTAGTGTCACTCCAAATGAGCTTATAGGCAGCTGCAGGGAAGCAGACATTGGGAGCTCCATATAGCTCGGGTATTCATTACCCTAGCCCTAACCTTTACACAAATGGACCAGCAATCCTCCTTTGTCTTCATTTTCTCCCAGCCGGGCCCTTTCCTCTCCACCTCCTGCTACAAAGCTGGCGGCTCTAGAGGTTTGTCAAATTTCAAGGTCCTTCAGGGTCAGAGATGCGTTTTACATGGATGAGCCAATTACCATATTCAGCACATCTGCTTTTAAGAGAAAAGATTATTTAGGTCAAAGATAATAAGAGAAATATTGCCTCTTTTGGCTTCTCCACCACCAAATATTTCCATAACTATCCATGACTTTATAGATTCAAAGTTACACTTCAACCTTGTTTGTTTTTAGAAACGTTTGTACTAACTGTGGCGGGGTGTGCTTGGTCTTGCACTCATTGTCTAACGGCTGCTCCATCAAAAATCTCATTTTTGAAGAAAAGAAAAACCTTTCATAATCCATCTGTTTAACAGGTAAAATGAAAAGCATGTCATGTATGAAGTACCCTTTAGAAATGAACATTTGACCCAGTCCTTGTGGGATTATAAAGACGAGGTAGAGGTGCGTGTAGGATGCTTCCTGTGTGAGTTTGATGAAATCCGTGGTGTCCTCCCATCAGCCAAAATCATGTAGGTTCAGTTCATTTAAGCAATAAGAGGGACTGCTGTTGTGATAAAATATCAGCACTGGTGTGATTCGGTCGTCAATAATGACACCAGTGCTAATATTTCACACAATAGCACGACCTCGAGTGTCATATTGCTTTTATAGAACAGTTCTAGAAGCACATGTTATTAGTTAACACACGTTACGTTCACACTGCAGGCAAATGTGACCTAAATCTGATCTTTCTGCCCATATGCGACCTGTATCCGATCTGTTAAAGACACTCTGAACAGCACCATTCTCATTTGAATGAACTCTGCATTGTAGAAGCCGCTGACCTCCTTATCCCACCACTGTTGACACCCAAACAGTCCGCTGTACAGATGTAACAGCCATCACAGCAAACGGCTAGAGCAATAAACCGAGCTCTCTTTTTTTTTTTCCTGTCTCCTTAAAGTTATGAAGTGCTGTTGGAAAGAAAATTTCTCAGCACGACACAGCCCTACACTGGACGCCTCCGTATTTACTTCCATAAACACCGTGGGGTCATGGGTCAGCTTAGGACCTCTTCTGCACATGCGCATCAATTCAGGGTCGCATTCCGTTCATACTCCAAACAACCACACACACAAAAACATTTCCGGATGAACTACAGCCGGGCTCGCGGAACGTCTCCGCGCCGAATACCACGTACGATGTTCCTGAGAATTCAGTCAAATGACTAGGTTCCATTGAGTAAAACGAGCATGAACAGAGGAGTAGTCATTTGAAAAATGGGGCCCCTGTGGCACATACAGCGTAATGGGGCCCATTCAGATATTGGTATGTGCCAATGATTCGGTACCACCAACCGTCGTAATATTTGACTCACAAATAAATGAGAAATCAACTTTTTCTTTTTTTTTTTTCTTTTGGGGCCACTTGGGGCTCCCCTGGGCCCCAAATCAAAATCTACCAAATTTCAGCGCGATTCGTTCACGAATAACAGAGGAGTAGTGTAACTAATGTACACAACAACAACAAAGTCAATGGGGTTTTGAGTTCGGTAGCCGGGCCTAAAAAAATCAAATTGTGCATTAAGACCTGCAGTGTGAACACAGTGACAGTGTAAGGTAATTAACAGTATTCAGATCAGCTGTACAGCAGAGTGATATGATTTGTAAGATGTCCCAGTGCTGTCGTTGCTCTAGATCAGCACTCTTGGAATGTCTGCCGTCCAATCAAATCACATGGTCGCAACCGACTGTTGTATAATGGCCTTTAACTTGCTCCTGGTAGTGTGTTGTGATGTACTGGTGCCCTGTCCTCGCCTAGTGCCAGTTAGTCGAGCTCTGCAACCTTGAACAGAAATGGGCGATAAAAATATTTCTAGACCAAATCCTAAAATTTGGGACCAATCTTGGTCTCAAGACCGGTTTTAAGGACATTTTTACCTGGTCTTGTCTCGGTTTCAGACTAGTAGGACTTTCCGTCAAGACCAGTCGGTTTGGTCTTGATCTTGTCTCAGTCTCGACTCCCAAAAGTCTTGGTCTTGTCTTAGTCTCGGTGCGTTCTGGTCTTGGGCTACTCTTGGTCTTGGATAGCATGGTCTTGAGTACAACACTATCAAATGTTACTGAATACAAATAAAAGTATGGCTTTTCTATCTAGATATAAGTCATGGTAGAAGAGTTTTCAAAAACAGAAGAACTGATCCAGTCTTTTCGATGGCTTCAAGAATAGATTACCATGTCTTTTCAAAGGTCAAAAGCAGCATCTCGAGGAATTAATTTGACACTGTGTCCTTAAGTTAAGCAGGAAGAGATCAGAAGTTTTGACACTGAAATGCCACTGAGCCCACTGGCTAGAATAGACCTGAACTTTTGCTCTGAAGAGCCAGTGAAAAACCAGTGACTTCTGTAACAAACCAGCCTCTGACATACATGTACATGCGCAAACGTTACTTAAGCTGTGAATCTATTGAATTATTCTACATGCAAGTTTTAATTTCCTTTCTCGGCTCTACACAGTGAACATGACAGGCAAATTACAAGGGTTTAGTTTTAGTTTATTTAGAAAGCCTATCATTATAGGAACAGTATTATATTAACACTGCGTAGTAATTTCATTGCCATGGCCAACTATGCAAATACTGGGTGGGAGGGTGGAAGATGGTTGTTGATACTAAATAGAGGGCAACACATGGCTGGAAACTAAATTGCCTTATTATCCAGTAGCAGTTCTATAAGGGACTCAGAGCTATTTATTTCTCTAGACAAATAAGACACGCACTCAATAGCCTTTGTGTTTATTGTAAGTGGAAGATTACGATTACTTTGGTCAAACATATCTGTTTTTGTTGCTTTTCTCAAGCACTCATTGCTTGATTTAGGGTTAGGGTAAAACACCTTTTTTTCTTGATGTTTCTACTAAATGTTTCAATATGTGTTGAATTCTGTGTGTTACCAGACATTTATTTGAGGGAACATAAATATGTGACCCATCCTTAAAGTCAACAAAATGATGGTCCATTGTTCTATGAATCTGTGATAACCACATTTAGTTATTCATCTGATTATTATCCACTGTTATCCAGGAAGTTTTGTATTATTTGCACCATATTATAAAGTCATCTTAAAGATGTAAATCCTTGTTTTAATCAGAAATAAAAATAAATAAATAAATAAATAAAAAAAAAAGATTAAAAGTGACCAGAAAAGGTGGTGAAATGAGATTTTAAAAACCACAGAAATTTGTTAAAAGTTGCAAATTAGAGTGGCCAAAAACAGACAGAAAAAGTGGTAAAAAAGGGTTTAAAGTGTCAATATTTGAACAATTAGTTTAAACTGGCAATTAATGGGCATGGCAAATCGTGAATGTGGTTAAATTGTCAAAATAAGCATAAAATATAGTAAAAAGAGGTTCCAAGTGACAATAATGGGTCAACATGACATTAGGTTGGAAAAGTGGTGGAAAGGGTTTATAAGTGCTAAAAAGGTCTTGAAAGCGTAATGGAGCAAAAATGCAACAAAAGGAGCAAAATGGCAAGAAAAAGTAAAGGAAATAGGTGAAAATTTGGAAAGTTTGGTGTAGTTGCTGAAAAAGGATAAAAACATAAGCAAAAATGGGCTCAAATTGTATTAAAAAAAAAAATAATAATAATAATTCTTAGTTTCTTGGAGGCTTCTGGTGACCCCCTCTCAGTGTCTCGCGACCCCAAGGTTGAGAAGCTCCACCCTAACAAACAGCGAAGATGTAGTTGAATCACCTTACTTTATAATATATTAAACTCTTTGGTTCAAAAGTCCTTTTTGTCTTCAAACAATATTAATTATAAATTATATCACTACTTTCTACAGTTTTGCAACCATGGATTCTGATAAATATTATTTTTTTGCTTCTGAAAACCAGGCCTTACTGGCCAACCCTGTGTCTGCTGAGATCATCAACCAGCGGTTAAATAACACTGGATGGACCGCTGAGCTACTCGCCAACTTTCTCTACAACGGACCCCCAGAAGATCGTCCACCTGGAATGCCAGAGTATGACTGGAGGGACGCTTATAACGCTTCCACCCAGATCCTGGAGCTCATCTCTACCTTCCTTGGTGTAAGTAATCTCATGTAGAGCTTACTTATACATATACCGAGTTTGCTATTTTGCCAATATTGAAAATTACAATATCACCTTATGATATATATATATATATATATATATATTTTTTTTTTTTTTTTTTTTTCCAGAACTTATTTTGTATTAAAAAAAGACAGATCTTCCCCTCAACGAGCCACACTACAAAACTCACTCACACGTGCTGTCCCTTATAGGAGAAAAAGCCAAAAGTGGCACATATTGTGCAGCAATTTGTTAATAAATGTGCCTGTTCCATTGTGTGTTTTTCTACTCCTTTTGTGTATTTTGTTGTCCTTGGTATTTTTGTTGTTTTGTTTTTTATGTTTTTTTTCTAAATTTATTTATGTATTTTTGTTCTTCTGTGTATTTCTCAGTTTGTTTGCAAGGTTTTTTGTGTCTGTTTTTATTGTTTTTTTATGTATTTTTGGTTGTTTTTTGTGTATTTCTCTGTTAATTTGTGTTTTTGTAGTCATTTTTTTGTATTTTTTGGTAATTTTGGATGTCTTTCTGAGTCGTTTTGTGTATTTTTGTTGTCCCATTGTGCATTTCTTCTCTTTTTGTGTCATTTTGTGTATCTGTCTGTCATTTTTTAAAGGTTTTTTTGTGCGTATTTTTGTTATTCTTTTAGGTATTTTTGTTGTTTTTTTGTGTATTTCTCTGTTTGTGTTTTTGTAGTAATTTTGTGTATTTTTTGCTGTTATTTTGGGGCCACTAGTTGCTCACGTTAGTGATACATGCACAAGTGGCATTTTGCTTCAGCAAATTTAACCCTTAATTGTCTTTCTAATAGGAATTTATTTGATTTAAAATGAGATTTATATTGTATATTCCCATTTTGAGAGAAAAAAATATTGAATAATAAGGTTTGGTCCATATTGCCCAGCCCTTCTCACATCACAAATAACCCAACCATGGATAGATGTTAGGTTTCTACAATTAGCATGTTGCTCATGTCTTCTGTGCTTATATGAATGGATGGAATGGATGGACTTTATCAGATATTCATACCCTTGCCTTACACTGTGTCACACAGTAATATTTACCTGAGCGTTGCCTTCCTTTATAATCCCTGGAACACATTGTGAAGGAAGCAGGAATTACAAACCTGAAATGACATTAAACAGAGACGCGTCTCCACGTATGAACACACACAGTCCGCATTGAAGTATCGATTGTGGCGCAGTTCGGAGTTAAGCCTCACTCGCTCTCTACGGTGCATCATCAAACACATTCACTAATCACACACACACACACACACACACACACACACGCACATTTGCGTCAACATGGCAGGTACGCCACCTTGGTTTATCACACTTAAACAGACTTTACAGTAGTCTGGTAGTTTCCCTCCTAAATGCTTTATAGCACAGATTATCGTTAATATTAGGATTAGTGATGTCATTATGTCCTGATTATTATGTGTCATTTATAAAGTGAATAGGATTTAGGCTAAAAACACAAAACAAACATTTAAAAACTTGTTGAACTTTCTACCTCTCTACTTGTTGACTAAAAATCACATTTTATTCTTATAGTTTTTTGTTTTTTTTTTAATCAAGGTTAATTAAATAGTTGTACGTGTGAAATATTAGTATTTGTGATATTTAATCTTGAGTACTGATGTTTCCAACTCAAGTAGAAATACTTTAACTTTCTTAAAATTGTACTCAAATACGAGTAAGTTTTAGATAAAATAATCAAGTACAAGTAAAAAGTAGGTCAATGAAATAGTACTCAGTAAAATGTTACTAGTTACATAAATCTGGCCATACAGTAAACATCTCATCTTGCAACTTAAAATGTACAATTAAAAAATTAAAATAAAATGACACCAATACATTCAATTTAAAAAATACAGTCTCAGGCTCTGAGAATAGCTACATTTAATAACTCTAAAACTGAGAAAATAACCAGCATGCAGTGCTGTTTTTGGCGACGTGCATCACGTTTAATCTGATTGGTCGACTATGATGTGATGCATTTGATTGTTGTCTGGTCATTTCCTTTTGTGTTGTTTCACAATGTCCGTCGATCAATTAAGAGTGTAAGAAAAAATAATTATCGGGCGATATATCATAATATTCCACCCACAATTATCGTCAAATTTTTTAATCATGTTTTTTAACGAAAAAGAAACCATTTCATTGCGCTAACATATGCATAGCACGTAAACGTCCAGGTCACAAGTGTTGGTGAACCACATCAGAGCTTATCAGAGGACAAAAAGTCTTTGATTTCATTAGCAAACCTTCCACTTTAATTTCAACATTATATTTCAACTTTATTCTTGACATTTTGACTTTATTCTTGATTTGTCCCAAATTGTTTTCTCCATCAAAATTGGCCCCAATCAGACCTTGTTAAATCACTCCTCAATGTATTTTAGCTTGGAAGTTGATTTTACTTTTATAGATGTATGTGGTTACTGTTTTTTTTTTCTTTTTCTAAAGAATAAGAAACTGTTGTAGAAGCAAAAGTTCAACTTTAAAAAAAAAAAAAAATAATGTAATTTGACAGTTTTATAAACATACCACTTGTTTTTTTTATATTTGTACTTGAATTAAAGTTATTTACCATTTACTAAAAAATGAAATAAATTGTATTTCATGCCATTTTTGTACTTGTAAAAGTGAAATTTGTAATTTTTGACATGACTATATACTGTGTATATTATATATATATGTATATCGTATTGTTCAGTGTCGGAATATATCGTATCGTATCATCATATAAATGGCAATGCACACCACTAATAATCATGCAGGTTTGCACATATAAACCCTTTCTATATTATTATTTTTATGCAAACTATTAGTTTTATATCTTTATTGAAAATGACCTTTCACTTGACTGTTTTTGCTGTAAATCATGTCCCAGTTCCATCACATGTGACCTTCCCACCTTGTGTTTGTACAACTCTTAGTTAAATGCCACGTTTGATATTCTTCAATAAGATTGAGATTTATAACGCCTTAATAATCCCCCCCCCCCCCCCCCATCGCACATATCCGTTCCCCGAAAATATTATTCATGAAGTGAAAATATATCATTAATGTTCAAAGCTTTAAGATTTGTGGGCATTTTATCATCAGCATGGCTTCTCAGCAGAAACACCAGCGACCACTTGCATCTCTTTAAAAGCATGGATACAAATTAGAGTGAGAGGCTGCTTCTCATTTCTCATGCTTTATGTTGCACAGTTTAATAACTTAATTCAGTTAGTGGCTGGAAAACATATTGAAGCAATTGGAAATGTTATATAAACAGCATGGGTCGTTTTTTTTCCAGTTGTTCAAAGCAAATGGGGTTTGAAACCAATTTGAACAAATCCTCCCCCTAGATGAAGCTATACCTATATAGAGACATTTAAAGATAAATCCTTTTACTGGTCACTAATAGAAAGTGTTCACAAATAATTAAACATTTTATTAAGGCATTGAAAAGTAGGCCAACTGTTGCACTTCAACTCCAAATTTCAAACTGAAGTGTCAGGTATCAATACCCATTAGAATGGTTTAATGCATGAAAATAACAGTTAAGAATCATTTTTAAACTGGCATGGCAGATATAAGTAACTGCCGGCCCGGGGGCCACATGTTGCCCTCGGTCAAATTTCAAAAATTAGTCCAAAAACATACAAAAACAACAAAAAAAATGCATAAAAAGAGACTAAAATACAAACGAAAGTACAGAAAAATACACTAACGGACTCATAATACACAAAAACAACACAAACGAAACTTCAAAAAAACAATAGAAATAAACAAAGTTACAAAATAAACACACAAAGTGAGACAAAACACACAACAATGTTGTATTAATGCGCAGATCAGTCATTATTCCTAATACTTGCATTAATATTGATTAGACAATCACATTTATTGTGGCCCCTGCTGTGATAAAAGTTGCCCATGTGTGTTGTATGGGATAAGAACACTATCAATACACGTGCATCTACACGTAAATATTTGCAGTTTGCAAATTTACAGTTGCATTAATGGATTTTTTCCCCCTGCGCATTATAGTGATCTGAAAATGATGGAATTACTGTGTGTACAATAGCCGTGCACTAATTTATACATGTGCAGGCATGAGATTTATTGAACAGGAACTTTAACCCTTAAACTTTTACCATTGTAGCTTTTATTTGTGTTAAATTATCATTATATAGGATAGAGTTGGTTTACGTAGCAACAATATTTCAACAGACAAACAGGAAATATATTTACGCGTATGGGAGAAATTAACATAAAGGAATAAAAATAATGAAATCTTAAGTATTTTTTAGCAAAAAATAAATACAATTTGGTCAATAACCATTTTTTTTTTTTTAATATATAAAAACAATATAATTTAGTGACTCTAAACAAATTGCTGGTGGCAGTGCACAACTGTTTTAGAAAATATTTGTTACATCTGATATTTAAAGTATTTATTTAATGTATTTTACGGTAGATTATAGAGTTCAGTTCTGATCATAAGTCAGCAGCAGCTGCAGCAGTCGTGCTTATTAAAAAGGATGTTTGAATGTGTTTCTCAATTTAAAGCAAAATCCAGGTTATTTATTTTTAATTATAGGAATGGCTTTACTTCCAGATGTGTGGGCAGGAAACGAAAATAACTCAAAATAGGTCGGCCCGCTTTTTAAAAACATTCTGGCTAATTCTAAACTCACATGATCACTAATTATATAATATCTGATATCTGCTTAGTTCACAGCCTTGACATCCTAAGCAATTTGACGTCCCAGGCAAGATTTCAGGTGATGCATATAACAGTAAATTCCACAATTCAATAACACTACACATTAATTAAATATATAAATATCATAAATAAAAAGAATAGTCTGAACAAGTGATATTAAATAAATGATGTCAGCAAAAGGAACGAGGCACACACAAGATAATATATAGAAACAGTATTAACACAGTAAATTAGCATAATTACATGAAACAACTACATTAAAATTTCTGTTTTGAACAGATGCCTGTTGTGGTAAATTTTATGGTCATGCAAAGAAATGTTTCATCCCCCCAGGGTGCAGGTACAGTCCAATCAGTGTCACCTTCATATTACCAAACGGTACTAATAACCTGTACTATAATAATACTATGAGATCAGATGTATATTTTTCTTCCTCCACGTGTGGCGCCCCCTGGACGGACGGTGCTCTGAGCTTTTTGTCTTGCCGACTTCTGTTTAAATAGTTTAATATTGCAAATAGGAGAATTGTTTATCCCTGAAAGATGATTGATTAGTTAATATTACCTGTGTTTGCTGACAGTGTTTGGATCTGAATAAGTTCGAGGCGACCCCCACTGAAGCCCAGCTGGTGAGCAGAGCCATGGAGCTGCTGAAAACCGAGACATTCTGGGCCGGCGTTGTCTTTGAAAACCTCCAAGTCAACTCCAGCCGTCCTCCTCCTTACGTCAAATACAAAATCCGCATGGACGTGGAGGACGTGGAGCGCACCAACAAGATTAAAGAACGGTATGTACAGTTTGCAGCAGAAACGTACCAACTACTACTTTTTATATACTTTTTTATCTTCAAGCTAGGCATATTGTCCATGTACCAAATACACACAGTAAAGTAACGTACGGATTTTCTCCATGTCACAAAATTACTGCAAAAGCACACAACATGACAGAGAAATATTCAAAAGGACAACAAAAATACATAAAAACGCTCCAAAAATGAAGAAACTGATATGAAAATACACAAATGGATAACTAAAATAGTAAAAAAAAATAGAGAGAAAAATACAGAAGATGAAAATAAAAAAAAAATGACTCCACAAACACATGACATGACAGAATACACAATAGAACAAAAATAGTAAAAAAAAAAACTCAAAATGCACACATTGAAAAAAGAAAATCAAAAATGACTGCAAGAACACAAATTGATAACAAAAATACACAATAAAACTCTGAAAACACATACAATAAGACAAAAAAACATGACAAACAACAATGACAATATATATATATATATATATATATATATATATATATATTTATTCAACAACAAACCCTTTGTTTTTTACTCTAATATTGCTTTTAATGGTGATAATTTAAAAACAATTACTGATATTGATCTTTTTTTTTTTTTTAACTAATCCTACATTTTACAGCCATTGTAGAAAAGTAGAACTTAAAATTCAAAATATTAATACAATTATGTTAACACAGTGATATTGTGAGAAATCATACACATTTCATTAGTTAGCCTTCATAAAAACAACACAAATAAATAAAATAACCATCCCAATCTATATGATTGATAAACATGTATCTAGGTAATGTTTAAATAATACACTATATTATGAAAGTGTATAATTAAATGTTTTGGGTATTTTTTTAATTTAATTTTATGTCTAATTTGACAGCTTTAAACTGGTTTAAGATGATCTAATTCCAACATCAGGCTCAGGTGTGTTTGCATCATAGTTGTGCTGAAATGACACACGACATGTATTGGAATTGACTTCCTGTCAGCTCGTAGTAAATCCTCCTCCTCCTCATTGTTTCTCCTCACCATGGCAGCTCATTTGTTTCACTAACACCTTAATGACACTCTGATGGTGTTTCTGATCATTCTCGCCCTTTTCTGCGTGTCACTTCCTGTCATCTGTAAAGGTCGTGGTCACCTGGTGCCAAAGACCACTCTTTTAATGACCTGCGCTACATCTGGGGAGGGTTCGCCTACCTGCAGGACATGATCGACCACGGGATCGTCCGCGTGCAGACCAACACCACCAACACCACCACCAGCCAGCCTCTGGGCGTGTTCGCCCAGCAGATGCCCTATCCCTGCTACGTCGACGACGTGTGAGTTTACATACGCTGTTTGAAATGATAATGAAAGGTGTTTTTTTTTTTGTTTTCTTTTATACTGTAGATGAAAGCGTTATTACGGAAGCGTATTGCATTCATTTTTGTGATTTTGTTTTTGTTTTTTTTGGTTTCTTGGGCTATTTTTTCATGTTTTTTGGAGTCAATTCTTCTATTTTCTCCCCCTGTTTTTTGGACTAACTTTCTGAGCTTAGAGCACATTTAAAACAACAGATGCATGTATTTCTTCATTAGGAGCAAACATGGCTGGCTTGTTTAATATGATTAAAATGTTCTTTCGTCTTAATTGAAGACACTGGCCGATTATTCTATCTTTAAGCCATTGACTTTACGTAGGCAACTGAGGACTTTGCAGTTGTTAAGCATCAGTTGAACAGATATGGCATGTACCATGAATATAAAATATTAGTATTTGAAGTGCATTCAGGCTGCAGCTACGTGGTCACCCAAGAGACGATCAGGAGAAGTGCTAAAAAAAAACTGCATATGCACGGTGTGCAGCAAGGAGTCGCCATAGGATGGATGTTCTCCAGGGATTTTCAAGTATTTTGATAATTCAGGGAAAAAATTAAAGGAAATTAGTACAAAAAACAAAGCAAAACTAAAAAATAGTCAGAAAAACCAAAAAAAAAAAACATTTGCTCTGAAAAAACGGGAAAAAAATACTCTGAAAAACAGAAAAATAATGTCAGAAAAAAACAAAAAAAGAAATTGCTCTGAAAAACCAGAAAAAAACACTCTGAAAAAAAAAAAAAAACAGAAAAAAATTATATCTGAAAAAAAAAAAAAAAAAAAACATTTGCTCTGAAAAAAAATAGAAAAAATAACTCTGGAAAAAAAAAAAAAAAAAACAAGAAAAAATTACTCTGAAAAACAGAAAAAATAATGTCAGAAAAACCAAAAAAAGAAATTACTCTGAAAAACCAGAAAAAAACACTAAACACAAAAAATTATATCTGGAAAAAAAAAAAAAAAACAGGAAAAAAGTACTCATGAAAAACAGAAAAAAATTACTTGGAAAAACAGAAAAACAGTCAGAATAACCAAAAAAAGAAACTGCTCTGAGAAACTGGAAAAAAATCCTCTTAAAAACCAGAAAAAAATTGATCTGAAAAACTGGAAAAAATACTCTGAAAAAAACAGAAAAAAATTACTCTGAAAAACAGAAGAGAAAAAAAAAAAAATTGTCCAAAAAAACTGAACAAAATTGCCACACAAAACAAAGAAAAAAAATACATTATTCAGAAAGATTTTTTTTATTCTGAATGCAGTACACTTCCATACATCATTACATGAGACCTTGTTCATAAAAACGTTTGACAATCTTTTAAGATTAGCCTGAAATGTAGAAAGGAAGACTGGAAAAAATAGGACACACTGAGTGGAAATTATTGATTTCAGTCAAACCACATGAACTTCCTGAATTTGAACAGTTGGTAAACTGAATTATTCATGGAACCACTTTGACTTTTTTTCTCCTTGTTCTCCCTCTTAGCAAAATAAGCAATGTGCCCCCCATCTGCCTTTGCTATGTATTCATTTCTACCCTGTTGGATGTCTCACTCTGGGACAAACATGACGTGGTATCACACTGAATCTTCTTTAGCCAACATTTCCTCAGTGCCTCTGAAATGTCTCCCATCCAACCCAATATTATGATCATCATTAATAAAAGAAAAACCCAGCGATGCCATCAAGAGAACAGATAATTACCAGAGAGATTTCAGTCCAACAACACAATAGCCCCCATTTCACTCGTCACAATCCTGATGGGAATATGCCGTTCCAGTGATTAGAAGTGTAATTTTAACATAAAATGTGTGCAGGACAGCTTTGAATTTCCTATGAGGTCATTGTAACGTGGGAGTTTGGGATTATCATAGCGCGACCGGATCATGAAAATAGAATTTGGACTCATAAATTCACATGTTTTTCTTTGTTTTAACAAAAATGCCAACAAATATTTGAGTACACATTTAAGCCTATATACATTTTTCATCATTGCTTGAAGATTGAACAAAGCTGCACTACACCTACCATATTCCTGGGGGTGCTACTTCTAAGAATAATGCTCGTGCTAAGGCGTATTGTTATCACGAGCCCATTACCATCTATTGTATCGTTAACTCAGTGTATCGTCTCACCTCTGGATCTCTACCACCTTTGATCATGTACAGTAGTGTAGATTACATGAATATGGGGCCCGATTGTAAAGTTGTGCATGCTAAAATAAACAGCAGCGTTTAGCATTTAGATTTAGATTCAACATTTAAGATTTACAATTAACATTTAAATGTATCATTTAGATTTAATATATAGATATAATATTTAAGATTTAAATTTAACATTTAGATTTAACATTTAGATTTAACCTTTAGCATTCAGATTTAATATTTAGATATAACATTTAACATTTGCTTTTAACATTTAAAATTCACATTTAACATTTAAATTTAACATTTAGATTTAGATTTAAATGTAGCATTTAGATTTAGATTTAAATGTAGCATTTAGATTTAGATTTAAATGTAGCATTTAGATTTAAATGTAGTATTAAATTTAACATTTAGATTTAGATTTAACATTTATAATTTAGATTTAGATTTAACATTTATAATTTAGATTTAGATTTAACATTTAGAATTAAGATTTAGATTTAACATTTAACATTTAACATTGACATTATATTTTTACAAGAAAAGTCATTATCACACATTTCACAAATATTGGTGTAAATCTGGTATAAAATAATTCACTTAGATTTTTTAAGACGTGGTTTGTTGCTCGATGTTGCAAAAAGTTGCTTTTTATTTTAGCATGGACAACTTTACAATTGGCGCCCCATACATAAAATGTGGGATCATCCGTTACTCTGTGGGTGGTTTAGCATTAAAACATGAAGAGCAGGTTGGAGCGTCATTGGTGTTTTGGTCAAAGTGGCGTCCATTTTACCTGATGACTGGTTTCCTCACACGGCCAGATAATGTTCGGTGTCTTTTTGCACAAATTCAAAACGTCACTGAAGACACTTATTGAAAGTTTTTCTTGGTCTACTCTAGGATAACGTTATTTTCTTTTACTAATATGTGCCTTGGCAGAAAAGCCAAAGAGCCACATGATGCTCGAGAGCTGTAGGTGGTTGTGGATTAAGCAGACAACCAGATGGGTTCAGACTCTATCTTAACATTTTTCTTGCAGCAGTCCATGTGGCACCAGTAGATGAACTAATTAGAGAGTGAATGGTGGACACAGAGGAGATATTTATCCAAGTGCTGCCATTTCAGATAAAAAGTTCAATAAAACTAAAACTCTCCCCCTCAGTAGCTCCAAGTATCTGCCTGTGCGTTTTTTTTTATTATTATATACCATTATTTTCACCATCTCACCGTCCAAATCCTGTAATTGCTAACAAAAGCTCATATTTAGAGCCACAATTTCCTTTCGGTAATCATTTACAAGTCATTGAAGTGATAATGATCTGAAATTAAACAGTCACGGTGCAGATAATTCGCTCACGCCAGCCTTGTTGCTTCAGTGCCCATCGCCCCTAAAAACAAAGGATGAATAATTGCAGGAGATAAATAGAAGCCGTAAAGCACAGTAGTCGCTCAGGCATTTACTCCTTTGCCTGCTGAGACATTCGGGCATTTCTATCAATTATTAACGCGTGAAAACTGCTTTTTATAGTGATAAATAATTGAGAGTAAAATCACACAAAGGAAGATGTGCTGGAACACAGCGGAGCATGGCAGGGCCGAACTTTGGCCGTCATTATTTCCATTTTGAGCTGTGAGTTGTCAGGCATGAGGACAAAGAGATGACTGAGTGGTCTGCCCCGTCCCCCCCCAAAAAAATAAAAATAAAATAAATTTTATTAAATATATTTGCATGTGTGAATCTGAAGGTGTAGATAAAGATACAGTAAATGCACATGTAATGGATAAACGGTGCACAAAAAACACAAAAAAGAAAAAGAAAAAAAGATTGCAAAAGTTTTTTCCACCCACTCAATAAAGCATGCAACATGTACTTTCTGATTTGCTCTTTTATGCTTTATTTATGTTCTTTCAGTCTTGACAGAATACTAACAGGCCCCTGTTTATCTGGCCTAACCCCGGCAGTCATCACTGGTTCCTGCTCTTCAAATAATTTCCTCTCCTTGTTCTTCATTTCCTCCTCAAAGCTTTTGGCACTAATGCGCGAGACCAGCTATCGGCAATTTGAGCTCCAACAGCCACGGCTGACTCTGTTGGCATTTTGAACCTATGATAATCAAACTATTTCCGCCCCCCCCCCCCCCCCCCCACCCACCCCCCACCCCATTCTAGCTCATATACACAGGCTGGCATTGATGGTGCTGGATAAAACCACCAGACTCCCTGTAGGGCCAGAGCGTGTTGAACTCTGCCTTTTATTATCAGGCTTTGGTATTTTTGCAGCATCCTGCAGAATTTCAATGATCATAACAAAAATTAAAGATTTGTTTTCTTTTTCGAATGTAATGACGTACAACAGCTGAAGAAGGATTTTAAACAGTCGGGAAGTGGGTGTTGTTTTCTGTGTGGAAGTTTCAAGTTTAATTTTTTTTTTTTTCTTCTTTTTTCTTTAAACATGTGTATTATGTTAATCTGAGCCATTGGGGCATCAAACACATTTTAGTACAAGGGCTAAATACAGACCTGTTTGATCTCTGTTTGTGGGGCCACAAATTTTAGGTGGGAAAACATTATTCTGCCCTGCCCTCTCTCTCTCTCTCTATATATATATATATATATATATATATATTCCAGCACATCTTCTTTTGTGTGATTTTACTCTCACTTATTTATCTTATTAAGTAATGGCAGTTACAGACAATATATAATCTTTAAGAATCTTTAGAATAATTTTTGGAAAAGATGCATTTTTTTTCAACAATTTGTGATTAAAAATGACGTGCGATAGTGGGATAATTTAATTCATGTGTTAAGAAAGGCTGAGATATCTACAACTGAATTACTTGGTATTTTTACACAATAATTCATGTTTTCTGTCATTTTGACTTTATCATGTGGGCTGAATTTGATCCTCTAAAGACGTGGTTCTCAAACTTGTTGGGCTCAAGTACCCCTGTTTTTTTGTTTCTGAATCGAAGTACCCCCATTGTCCAGCGACAGAATTTGGCTCAGAATACTATAAAAAAACAAAAAACAACAGCCATAAATCATAATGATGGAATGAATGAGTGTTAACACACATATATAATTTAACTTTGTAAATAGGTATGAATGAATGAAACAGTATTCCTCTTGAATATATTTATTACACCAAATGTGTATTTTTAACCAAAAATACACATTTTAAAATCCCCATTTTTTGGTAGTATTCCACTCTCTCTCAAGTACCCCCTGTAGTGTCATCGCATACCACTAGGGTACACATACCCATTTAAGAAACACTGCTCTAAAGGGCTGGATTTGGCCCCCGGGCCTTAAGTTTGACACGTGGAGTAAATTAATATGTGATATAGTTCCAGCGAAACTCATTTGGTCTTCTTTTTTGTATAGTATGTTAAGTTGAGGTTTTTTTTATTCAGATAAGGTTTTCCAGGAATTTTTTTGTTTCCTGACATGTTTCCTGAAAAACCTTGTGTGAATAAACAAAACCTCAACCTAACTGTGAAACTATTAAAAAAAGAAAACCAAATGAATGTCGCTGGAACTATTAGATGAAACTTCAAAGTGAAACTTCAAAGTGAAACTTCAAAGTGAAACTTCAAAGTGAAACTTCAAAATGAAACTTCAAAGTGAAACTTCAAAATGAAACTTCAAAGTGAAACTTCAAAGGCGATCAACCGAACCCCTCTGACGAAGACTGGCAGTTAACAGTTGAAACATGATGAGAGATAAAAAAAAAATCCTGAAAAAGTCTGAATATGTATAATAGAATAACTGATTGTCGCCACTGACTGTGTGTACAGACAGTAGCCTTCGATAATAATAAATCCTACTGAAAATAATTAAAACCAAGCTACTATTGAGCCTTGCCAAATTGTATAAAATTCAACCTCTATTGTAGGATATTCACCATAAAAATTAATAAACGCTAAAATACAAGCAAAAAAAAGTATAACCATTAGTATGTTAACTTTAGCAAAATATCCCAATGTTTAGAATAGTTACCAAATGAACCATAATTGAATATTAGAACCTGAAAGAGAGGCACAAATTAGCCATTGGTGATTTCTATTTACAGCAACCACACATTTTACTTGCATACAAAGCACAAATCTAATACAATTCTACTTTTAGCTTTCTGACTTATTTTTCTTTCTGCTCTCAGGATATTGGAAGGTGAAGAGTTATATATTTATTGCTGATAGAATAAAGAATCAAACTCCTCAGTAATTCATTTTTTAAGCTACTATCACAGAGATTAATGTGCAGCGAGTTGACATTTTCGTAAATGCTGTATCTGCTGTAGCTACTACTTAAACATAAAAAAAAAGTGTCTTCTTTTTTTTTTTTTAATACATTTTGCTCCTCTATGACATTTTCAGAGTCAGTTTGAGGCTCAGTTGCATGTTTTGCAATTCTAACTAACTCAGACACTGCTGTACACTGCAAACTGTAGCTGTAATAGAAAGTAAAAAGCCAATTCTGTTGGGAGAAAATCTACTTTTCAGTAGATTTAATGGACTAAACACAATCAATATGATACAAGAGAAAAGGTCAACAGACCTGTTAGAGGGAAGCTAACCCTATCCATAGAAAAACACATGAACCTGTGTGTCCCATTGATTCCTGATACGTTGCACTTTGGCTGCTGTGCTTGGTTTGAAATATCAATAAATTCAAATTTCTCAACTATACATATATTACCATCAAATGAGTTCAGATTGTGTTTCCTTTTGTTCCCATTGAAAACTCTTTAAACATATTAATAATTGAAAACAAAATGTGAAAGCAGTCTTTTATTAGAAAACATATATATTCACTTTTTGTATTATATTTCATATAGTGCTGTTAACAGATTAAAAATGTTGTGTGATTAATTAATCATGCTCTGTGATAAGTTCATCTAATTGATATCTATTTTAATCTCCCCCAAAAATTGCTAAGAAATGTCCTCAACTTGAGGTATTTTCATTTAAATTACATTATTGAAAGAATGATGTATAACAAAGTGGCTTTATAAAGTCATTTATTGTTTTTAACAGACTTGAAACATTTCCATTCCACTGTATGTGAGACTATAAAGGGATGCTGACACCATTAGTTTAGACCATCAGGGGAAATATTGATGTGTACTTTCGTCAATCTCCAAATAATAGAAAATAGAAATGAAATAAAACATCAGGTCCATGTGTAGTATAAGTTAGCACATCATAAACAGTAGGAGCAATTTTCTGAGCAATACAGTTAATGAGCACCGAACTTGTTGTTTTTTTCTCTCCTTCAGATAATATAAAATAAATAAAACAGACTCATAAATCACAATGCTGTAAATTAGCACATCAAAAATGACACAAAATTAAGTCACTTTTCGTGGTAGGAGCCATCCTCTACCACCAACTGTCCACTACAATCATTTATTTACTCATTTTGTTATTTGTCACTCATTGATTTATTCATTTTGGCTCTGAACCCTGCCATCGTGTCCAGTGTGTCCTAACCACTTGGTCTAGACTATGGAGTACCGTCCAAAGGACAGCTGTCCATGCTAGCTGCTATATAGTTAGCATTGAGATGTTAGCTGCTATATAGTTAGCATTGAGGTGCTAGCTGCTACATAGTTAGCATTGAGTTGTTAGCTGCCACGTAGTTAGCATTGAGGTGCTAGCTGCTACATATTTAGCATTGAGGTGGGAGACTTGAAGACCTCCGGTGATCCACAAACTCTTTCTTGCACAATTTGCACACAACTGGGCATTAGTTATCCATCCAGTGTGTTTTTTTAACAAAAATTAACTAGTCAGACTCCTCAGCTTCTACCATTGTTGCCGGTGCATCAGTATTTATGGGTATACCGGGAACGCGTGCAATGAAAAAGGTTCTGAGCGATTTGCAGCGCAAAAAAAAAAAAGAAGCAATTAACGCGATTACTTTTTAAGTGCGTTCATGTTTCCTGTAATTAATTCATCTCAATTAATGCGTGAAAGTAAACTTTTCATGCACTGAGGATTCCTCCCACTGGCCACACCACTGGTTACTGGAAGCCACTTCTAAGAAAAAGTTTAGTTATTCACCTAAGAGAACCCTTAAGATGCGTTGACATGGAGCGCAACTTCAGTGACTACAGTTGCTTAAACTGCCCGTGATGAGTTGCTTGAACATGGTCGCGCTTGTTGCTCGCTTCGTCAGGGACTAGTAACGTGACGACCGGGGTAATGACATGGTCGCGACACAGCGTTAGTCGAAGTTCCTTGAAAAGTTCAAATTTTCAACTCTGAGCGGCTTTCAGTGAATCAGATCGCGTGATTGAGTCGCTGGAATTGCGTGATTTGCATCACTTGAAAGGAGGTCGCTTAAAGTTGTGTCATTTACATTGATTTTTGAATATAATCTCTTCGCCAGAGTTGCTGGGGTCACGTGTGAGATACATATATATTCGACTTTGACAAAAAGATGCACAAATTGAGTCTTTCTTCATCATTTAACTTTAAAGTATCAGTCCTAGCCCACTCCAATAGAGAGTTTTAACATCCAATTTAGACTGTAGATGGGTAGTAATTGTGCAGATTGATGACTGAATGTGTACATTTTCAACAATAAAAGAACAAGGCTATATATAAAAATCCAGAACAGTCTTTTGTATTGAAGGTGTATTGCAATACACACTATTGACTACTTCATGCAAAACTTAGTAGACTTTTAAGGTACGATTTGGTTTATTTCAATAAAAGATAGGATAAAAAGACACATTTTCTAGATTTTGCCAAAAATGAGATGAAAAACATAAAGCCATATGGTTGTTTAAGTCCACCAAATGTCTAAATCACTTAAGCTTTTAATTATTATCACACATCAATCATATTTAACAATAAAGCTTTATTCTCATTATATCCTTCATTCTGTGCCTGTCAAGGAACTCTATACTACTATATAGTTCTGAAAGGAGATGAAAGGTTTTTTTTATTTTCCCACACTAGCAGGAAATGCCATCTGCAGGGGAGACTGTTCCGCTATCTCTTCATTTACTGAGGAATCAGTCTTACACAACTTCCTAAATTTAGGTCAGGCCGCCAATGTAACCGTAGCCCCATAACACCGACTTGCCTGGAGTTCTATCACTTAAGCACCTTTGATCGATCAGCGAATGCATAATTCAGAAGCTTCTGGTGGCAAGGTTGTCAGTGTCAGACACGTTGTGCATGGCTGATCTCTTTTCCTAGTGCTGCTTGGAGTCGTCCAAGGAGTTAACGCATGCTAGCTGTCAACTTTTAGAGAGATATTGAGGCTTCAATCTTGAGCCCATAGCAGTACAAAGTTATATTCTTCCTCGTGCACTTGTTGGGGTTTGACGATTGAGTTGTGGGGTAAAAATAATAGATTTTTAATTTAGTCTTGAAACAAATCTATGATTTTCCCATCAGTATGTTAATTTGTTGTGTGTGTGTGTGTGTGCGTGTGTGCGTATGTGTGTCACCTGATTCTTTCCGGTGGGTTTAAAGACCTCACTGAAAACGGATATTTTCCACAAGCTCTTTAAAAGCATCCCCAAAGAACAAGTGTGTGTCTCATGTAACCAAACTCCCCGTTTTGTCGCAGCTGTCCAAGACTTTAATTATCAATAAAACTTTTAACTTTGTTAAATGAATCCTTCACTGTTTTACAAATGTGGCCTAAAACCTTTGAAATGTCCTTATTAGAAGATTTATGCCTAACAAAACGCATTATTTTGCACCATATTTGTTTTAGTAACTTTTTGAAAATGGGACTACTTTACTGTTTTGGAACCTGCGTTCCGCCATCTTGAAATCACGTGTTAAAGACGCACAAACCCTGAGGATAGAAGTTCTTTAACTTCAGCCACTAGAGAGTCAGCTGTACACTGTTTAAGGGGGGAGTAAAGGTCCCCTCGAAGAGCTCTTCTTCTCTGCTTCATTCTCTACTACGAAACCGTCGCCCCCTGCGGTCATAGATTATTTTTTGTGTTTTTATCCTCTTTCGGGAAACGAAAGAGGGTTACATTACGTTGACATCTTAACTTTGCCCGATTATTTAGAGCAACCAATAGCAGCACAAATTAGCATTTTGACCAAAAAAGCTGCTAAATGATGTAAAAAGCTGGCTGAATGCTTCACTCCAATTGAAAACTGTATGATTTTTACAGGCAAATGGGAAGGTGTGACGTCTTCACTCTCAATAGTTTTAAGATGGTGGAATGCAGGTTCTAAAACGGTAAAGTCGTCCCATTTTTAAAACGTTAATAAAACAAATATGGTGCAAAATAATGTGTTTTGTTAGGCATACTGTACATCATCTAATAAGGACAATTTAAAAGTTTTAGGCCATATTTGTAAAGACAGTGGAGGATCCCTTTAAACTCCATATTTCTTGGATAAAAATTGTTGTTTTTATTAAAAAAGCTTGTTTTGACGTCAATCCAAGGCTGCTGTAGTGAGATAAATGGAAAACAGACAATCAACGACGACTGAATCATCCCTCGTGTAAACAAGGAAATGAAGCAAATTCACCTTCAAAAAAAAAATAATCATCTTTCCACGCACTGATAACTTGCAATTAAAAATGTCTGAGTGAACTACTTCCATTAAGCTTGAATTTCAATAAAAGTAAAACATTTTGGTCAGTGTATTTCTTGCAGATTTGTCCGATCGTCCTAAACTAATAACTGCACAGTAGCGCTCGCTTTATTGCTAGTATTTACAGAATGCAAACATCGGCGATTGGTGGAATCCATACTTTGTCAAAGTGTATTTGATTTCTCGTGGTCGTTGTCTCATAAAGCCAAGGAAGCACTTTATTGTATTGGCGGCAGGAGGAGATATTGACATGGCATTTTGGTGGCATTATGAAGCCAGTTTAATATTGCCTTATTGTGGTCTAACAGCATCAAATCGTACATCAGCTCTGTCTAGAGGTGAAGCACTAAGTGCTCCTTCCAGCTGATGCTTCATGTTTACAAAGGTTAGCACAAGCGCAGGAATGATAACTCTTCAAACGTATTGAGTGGCTTTAAAATTGGACAGTTTTGTCCTTATTTTTGTTTTTTGTTTTTTGAAGAAATGTATTTATTTTTTCTAAACACATACAAAATTAGAATTTTAGATTTGCGTAATTATAACTTTTCTTTCAACAGTACAACAATGACGATAATCAATGTTTAACATCTATAAATATTAATATTAAGTCTTCTTACTTCTAATTAAGTTTTGACAAAAGTTGAGCCCTATTTTAGTTTAACTTTATCTTATTTTATTGAAACTAATTCACAATTATTGAATTTGCCCCAAACCCACAACACGGATGGCATGAGATTAGTCCTATACTAGTTTATTACTTTATCTTTATAACAAAAAATTCAATTTCAATGCTTTTTAGTGAGAGTTTTACTCGTGCTTTTGTTGACATTTGTCTTATTCTAGGCCAGGAATGGGCAACTGTTATATTAGTGGGGTTTATCAGCTTTTAGTATCAGAGCATTATTTCAGAAAAGAATATTTTTGGTGTTTTTAATTTGTAGGTGTTTTTTTTTTTAACATATTTAGAATTCCTTTTATTTCTTTATTGGTTTTTGTTGTTTTGTTTTAGCTATTTTTTGCACTTCTATTATGATTATTTTGTATATTGTGGTTAATTTTTCATATGTCGTTCCAAATGTACAAAACCCATTTCTTAATGAATTGGACTCAAAGGTAAAGACCACTTTAAAGTGACTATGACTAAAGTCAATATACTGCCAGATTATAGTTTTTGAGTATTTATTTATTTATTTTTTATTTTTTTTTAACAAAAAAAAAGATAACTGCATGATATGTCAATGTTTCATGATTTGCTTCATGTTTAATTAAAGTCCTGAATTAAAATGACAATTTAAAGCACAAAATGAGTCGAATAAATAAATGATTAATGTGGCCCACTGGCCGCCCAGTTGCCAATGTCTGAAAAATAGTTGACAAATAACTGCATTCCAGCAGTGGTTGGTTGTTGTGAAGTTTTAAAATGTACTCTTGTATTTTTTTAAATTTCATGCTGGAATGCCTCCAAAACTATTTTACCTCTTGGTACTTGAGCTTTCTGTATATTTTTTTGGGTTGTCACTTTCTGTTGCATCAATCCCACCTCTGTGTCACTCTTTGGTCATTGAACATTGTTTTTATAGAAAAAATGAAATAAAATGCGCTCTGACCTTTTCACTTGCTTTTTCTATTTGAAACCAGCTTCATCCAGAGCATTGGAGGCGTCCTGCCCATGTTTCTGGTGCTGGCCTTCATGTACACAGTGTGCATGACCATCAAAGGACTGGTGCTGGAGAAGGAAGTACGACTCAAGGAGGTGCTGCGTGCGGTCGGCATTCAGAATGGCGCCCTTTGGTCGGCCAGGTTCATAGAGAACATTGTTCTCCTCGCGGTGCCTTGTTTACTCATAAGTCTCATGGTTAAGGTCAGTGGAGACGAGACGATCAGTGGAGAGGACACAAAATGACAAAAACTGATCTACACCAGGTTTGATGGCACTGATTGTAAAATATAGGGCTTTTTTTTAATTCATAAAATTGATCAACAATTACATATATACACTGTTATTTGGGCATTGCCATTGCATTGCAATTTATATAATTTTTTGATAATACTTTACTTGAAGTTTTATACATAAGGCTGACATTACCTGTCTTTATTATTATTATGGCACCTTTTGGAGCTATGTTGGCATTTTTTGGGCCAGGTGGAGGGATCCAGTGGGTTTAGGTAGGGTTAGGGTTTGGGTAACAAAGGGTTAGGGTACACTCAATGACAGCCTCAGTGACACTTTATTCATGCCAGTCATGTCATAATAATGACAGCATAATGTCAGCCTTTATGTATAAAACTTCAAAGTAAAGCAAAAACCCATTTTTCTCCTAAGCACACAAACAAGCACACACACACACACACACACACTGTAATAACGCATCATTTTTGGCCATTTTGTGTCGCTCAGTTCAGGAAAAGGTTCTGCTTTCCGTTTTGGTATTCTCACTATTAATATTTAAATCCAATTACTAATGACAAATTCTCAAAAATCTCTTCTCAAAATCTCTGAAATCATATTTAATTAGACCCATTAATTAAGCATGCCTCTTCTCCAAAGTTTAATTGGAAAACTTTGACATTTTCTTTAAGTTTCTGTGTTTTCACTAATACTTTTTTTTGATATACATGGTTTCTTTAATTGCCGGAAATGTTATTCAATTGTATTGACCTTTTGCTTCTGGAGGTTTATTTATCTACTGTGTTGCGATGAGGAGGCGTTTTAGTTCATGTGAGTTACTCTGTGATAGAAAATATACTGAAGATTTGGCCTATTTTTTTTTTTTTCAACTGGGCTCGATTTTTAAAAGTCCCTTTATTAGTCGTAGTCATTCATCGATTATATTTACTGCTTTGACTGTGCTATACACCGTACCTAAAGCGTATGGTTTTTCATCTAAAGACCGTACATCTTGTGTTTGTCTATGGTTTGGTGGGATATGAATCTCTGGAATCTAGACTGATCCTCCTTTATAAGCTATAATCAGAGCTAAAAGCTTTAAGCTCGGTTATGAAAAATAGGGGTTTCATATTGTCCTGTATGGACAGACCACCGCATTTCAATAACTCATTTGTTCACGTCCGTCGTTAATGAAACTTTTGAAAAGGGTTTGGCCTAATTGTATTTTTGCAGTTGAATTGGAAAACGTGTCTGGTAAATAATGAAAAAAAAAAAAAAATGATATTTGAACAGCTGCTTGAAATGTAATTTCCGATTTGCCTAATGTGTTTGTAAGTCATCGCCATCTTGTAAACATTAATAACAATAAATTGAGTTAGTGGAGCGCCTTCAGGAGGAAGAATCCTATAAGGAGAATGTATATTCAGATCACAGACCTGCTCTAATGATGGTTTCACAGTCGTTTTTCAGCGCATTAATAGTAATGGCAAATCAAAAGGCAATTATCAGGACCCTGGATCTGGATCGGGGGTGTGTGTGACAACAACCAGGTTTGTCAGCTGCACCTGAGTCCTCTGTCATTTTACATTTGTTCTTGTTATGGTGGAGGCCCATGTTGTTTGTTTGCCATCTAGACAGGATATATTTACATTCCTCTCCCTCCTCATATCGGCGAAACAAGGTGTTTGTTGGGAGGATTTTCTGCACAAACCTGACACCCATCAGTACATTGGGTACACTCGGCAGTGCAGTCGGCTCTTGTTTGGACAATGTGATGCTTCCCCTGTGAATGTTTCCGTCACGTTCCTACTCGGCAATTACAATTTGATTCATTTGTTGAGCAAAACAACCCCCCCTAAAAATCACCTTCAAAGTGGGAGCAGCTATTGACACCCCATTAATCACTCATGCCCACAAGTCAAAGACAATCAACTGAAAGTAAAAGCCGCTCCTCCTTCAAGACTATTTGTCCGCTTCTCGAGGATGTGTACATTTTTAATTGCACCAAATATTCTTGCCAGGGTACATTTCCAGAACAAGTGACGAGACTATTGGAATGGTCTGAAGAGATAATGTTAGACAATGTTTATTCACATGTGTATTATTAAGGCCTTTGAGTTCATGCACAGAAACTAGCAACTAGCTGTACAAATGAAAAGTCTATTAAGGAGAATTAATGTTGTTCCTTTGGCCATTTCTCTGTCATTTTGTGTGTTTTAGTTGTTGTTCTGTTTGTTTTTTGATCATTTTTATGTATTTTATTATTGTTTTGAATAATTTTCTGTCGTCTTGTGTATTTTTGTCATTTTGAGTGTTTTTGGAGTCAATTTCTCTGTCACTTTATGTATTTTGGTTGTCTTTCTGGGGTTATTTTGTACATTCCTCTGTATTTTTTATCAATTTTGGTTGTTTTTGTACTTTTGGATCCATTTTATGTATTTTATTGTTGTTTTGAATGTTTTTCTGTCATTTTGTGTATTTTAGTTATTTTGAGTGTGTTTTTGGGAGTCATTTTGTGTATATGTGATGTTTTGTATAATTCTCTCTATTTTTGTGCTTGGTTTCTGATTAATTTTGTCCAAGTTACTGCTTAAAACCTCAATTTATCTAAGCCCATAGTTTATAGTTTTTGCACAAAGGAGGACATAATCGGTGGCCATTGAGTTTCTTACCGTTAAGGAAACCAGGCTAAATTACAAAAGTCAATGTGTGCCCTCCGTCGTACAATTATGAACTTGGTTGAAAACTTTGTGGTTAATACCGTTTAGCTAATTGAGCTAAATTCCCCCCCATCATTAGAAATTTTTTGGATCAGTATCGTTTTTCAATGCTTGTTAATTGAGAGATAAATTAAGAAATAGAAAGTCACTTCTCTACTATTTCTTTTTGGAAGAAGCTTCAAAGAAAGATTGACTGACAGGTGAGATATCTGTTCAGACACGGTTCCTATCATTAAAACAACTGGACTTGCTTAGAATTTCTCCTTGAACATATTTCACCTTTCAACAAAAAGGTCTTTTCCGTTCAGCTCTCAGATAGACCCGAGTAGTAACTTTTTCGTATGACCAATCTTTCCCCTTGTCTCACAGCCAATCTATCTGCAAAGCCCTGACCTTTCTAGTGGAGTTGCTTCTTAGAATCTTGTCCCCAGGGAGATGAGATGGTAAATGGTAAATGGTAAATGGACTTGATTTTATTTAGCGCTTTATCACCACACTGAAGCAGTCTCAATGCGCTTTACATATCA